>NC_057809.1:345930814-346216287 GCF_018294505.1 Triticum aestivum | reverse complement strand
ACGCCTATATAGGGCCGGGGGGTAACAGAATAATATTCTGTTACGGGTAACAAAATAGCCCTGTCCTATATATATATATATGTATATATATATATATATATATATCAGTATAAGACCAACTCAACATTGCGAAGATAAACCTAGAAGTCAAATCAATGTTGAAGACAAACCAAATGTGAAGACTATGCAATTATGACACCAAATGAAACACTTCAAAAAGATTTTTGGCCGTATAGGTAGTATTAGACCCAGAGACGGCACGCAATTATCGTGGCACTCCGAAGTCAAATTCCGTTTTAATGTATTCATACTTAGAGTGTATGTCTTCATTGATTGAAGATATACGTTACTTCATGTGTTGCACATCTAAGTCATCAACATGCATAAGCGTTAGGATGTGTGTCCAATTACAGGACAATTGAGGATTCTAAGATATTTAGCTCACACCGCAATTTGCAAAACCTTTTCTCATCCAAGGGATTTGTCAAGATTACCGGGCCTCTTCAGTGTTGACATGAATTATATCAATATCCTCCTTCATGACATGATCTCTGAGGAAGTGATGACGAATCTAAATGTGCTTTGTCTTCGAGTGCTGAACTAGATTGTTGGCAATCTTGATGGCGCTTTCATTGTAGAAGTAGAGTGGCACTTGCTTCAGGTGGATGCCGTAATCTTTGAGAGTTTGCTTCATCCATAGAAGATGAGTGCAACAAGATCCAGCAGCAATCTATCCAGATTCAGCAGTGGAGGGTGATACGTCTCCAACGTATCTATAATTTTTTATTGTTCCGTGCTATTATATTATCTGTTTTGGATGTTTATGGCTTTATTATACACTTTTATATTATTTTTGGGACCAACCTATTAACCCAGAGCCCAGTGCCAGTTTCTGTTTTTTCCTTGTTTTAGATTATCGTGGAAAAGGAAAATCAAACGGAGTCCAATTGACATGAAACTTCATGGAACTTATTTTTGGAACGGAAGCAATCCAGAAGACTTGGGGTGTATGTAAGGGAAGCAACGAGGAAGGCACGAGGCAGGGGGCGCGCCCACCTGGGCGCGCCCTCCTACCTTGTGGGCCCCTCGTGGCTCCCCTGACGTATTTATTCCTCCTATATATACTCATATACCCTAAAAACTTTGAGGAGTAGAATAGATCGGGAGTTCCGCCGCCAGAAGCCTCCGTAGCCACCGAAAACCAATCTAGACCAGTTCCGGCACCCTGGCGGAGGGAGAAATCCCTCTCCGGTGGCCATCTTCATCATCCTGGTGCTCTCCATGACGAGGAGGGAGTAGTTCTCCCTATAAGTTAGAATATAGTAGATATTACACCAATATGAATTTAGAATGAGTTCACACCAGTACCCAAGTGGTGATTTATTTTCTTATACTAACGGAGCTTACGAGTTTTCTGATAAGTTTTGTGTTGTGAAGTTTTCAAGTATTGAGTGAAGATTCGATGGACTATGGAACAAGGAGTGGCAAGAGCCTAAGCTTGGGGATGCCCAGGGCACCCCAATGCAATATTCAAGGACAACCAAGAGCCTAAGCTTGGGGATGCCCCGGAAGGCATCCCCTCTTTCGTCTTCGTTCATCGGTAACTTTACTTGTAACTATATTTTTATTCACCACCTGATATGTGTTTGCTTGGAGCATCAATTTATTTTATTTAGTTTTGCTTTCTGTTTGAATAAAACACCAAGATCTGAAATTCTTAAATGTTAAAGAGTCTTCACATAGTTGCATAATTATTTGACTACTCATTGATCTTCACTTATATCTTTTGGAGTAGTTTATCATTTGCTCTGGTACTTCACTTATATCCTTTTAGAGCATGGTGGTGGTTTTGAGAGTCCTAAATAGCATGGTAATTTGCTTTGGTTATGAATTTAGTCCCAATATGATGGGCATCCAAGAGGGATATAATAAAAACTTTCATATAAAGTGCGTTGAATACTATGAGAAGTTTGATACTTGATGATTGTTTTGAGATATGAGGATGGTAATATTAGAGTCATGCTAGTGACTAGTTGTGAATTTGAGAGATACTTGTGTTAAAGTTTGTGATTCACGTAGCATGCACGTATGGTGAACCGTTATGTGATGAAGTCGGAGCATGATTTTTTTATTGATTGTCTTCCTTATGAGTGGTCTTTTCCTACCAATCTATCCCCTAGGAGCATGTGTGTAGTACTTTGTTTTGAAAACTAATAGATTTTTGCAATAAGTATGTGAGTTCTTTATGACTAATGTTGAGTCCATGGATTATACGCACTCCCACCCTTCCACCATTGCTGGCCTCTCTAGTACCGCGCAACTTTCGCTGGTACCATAAACCCACCATATATCTTCCTCAAAACAACCAACATACCTACCTATTATGGCACTTCCATAGCCATTCCGAGATATATTGCCATGCAACTTTCCACCGTTCCGTTATTATGACACGCTTCATTATTGTCATATTGCTTTGCATGACCATGTAGTTGACATCGTATTTGTGGCAAAGCCATCGTTCATAATTCTTCCATACATGTCACTCTTGAGTCATTGCACATCCCTGTACACTGCCGGAGGCATTCATATAGAGTCATATTTTGTTCTAAGTATCGAGTTGTAATTCTTGAGTTCTAAGTAATAAAAGTGTGATGATCATCATTATTAGAGCATTGTCGCAGTGAGGAAAGGATGATGGAGACTATGATTCCCCCATAAGTCGGGATGAGACTCCGAATGAAAAAAACAGGCCATAAAACAAAGAGAAAAGGCTCAAATAAAAAAATAATACAAAAAATTAAAAAATAATAATAAAATGAGAGAAAAAGAGAGAAGGGGCAATGCTACTATCCTTTTACCACACTTGTGCTTCAAAGTAGCACCATGATCTTCATGATAGAGAGTCTCCTATGTTGTCACTTTCATATACTAGTGGGAATCTTTCATTATAGAACTTGGCTTGTATATTCCAATGATGGGCTTCCTCAAAATGCCCTAGGTCTTCGTGAGCAAGCGAGTTGGATGCACACCCACTAGTTTCTTTTGTTGAGCTTTCATACATTTATAGCTCTAGTGCATCCGTTGCATGGCAATCCCTACTCACTCACATTGATATCTATTGATGGGCATGTCCATAGCCCATTGATACGCCTAGTTGATGTGAGACTATCCTCTCCTTTTTGTCTTCTCCACAACCACCATTCTATTCCACCTCTACTACTATGTCCATGGCTCACGCTAATGTATTGCGTGAAGATTGAAAAAGTTTGAGAACATCAAAAGTATGAAAAAATTGCTTGGCTTGTCATCGGGGTTGTGCATGATTTAAATACTTTGTGTGGTGAAGATGGAGCATAGCCAGACTATATGATTTTGTACAGATAGCTTTCTTTAGCCATGTTATTTTGAGAAGACATGATTTCTTAGTTATTATGCTTGAAGTATTATTATTTTTATGTCAATATTAAACTTTTGTTTTGAATCTTATGGATCTGAACATTCAAGCCAAAATGAAGAGAATTACTTAGAGAAATATGTTAGGTAGCATTCCACATCAAAAATTCTGTTTTTATCATTTACCTACTCGAGGACGAGCAGGAATTAAGCTTGGGGATGCTGATACGTCTCCAACGTATCTATAATTTTTTATTGTTCCATGCTATTATATTATCTGTTTTGGATGTTTATGGGCTTTATTATACACTTTTATATTATTTTTGGGACTAACCTATTAACCCAGAGCCCAGTGCCAGTTTCTGTTTTTTCCTTGTTTTAGAGTATCACAGAAAAGGAAAATCAAACGGAGTCCAATTGACCTGAAACTTCACGGAACTTATTTTTGGAACGGAAGCAATCCAGAAGACTTGGGGTGTACGTAAGGGAAGCAACAAGGAAGGCACAAGGCAGGGGGCGCGCCCACACACCTGGGCGTGCCCTCCACCCTCCTGGGCCCCTCGTGGCTCCCCTGACGTATTTCTTCCTCCTATATATACCCATATACCTTAAAAACTTTGAGGAGCAGAATAGATCGGGAGTTCCGCCGCCAGAAGCCTCAGTAGCCACCGAAAACCAATCTAGACCTGTTCTGGCACCTTGTCGGAGTGGGAAATCCCTCTCCGGTGGCCATCTTCATCATCCCGGTGCCCTGCATGATGAGGAGGGAGTAGTTCTCCCTCGGGGCTGAGGGTATGTACCAGTAGCTATGTGTTTGATCTTTCTCTCTCTCTCATGTTCTTGAGGTGGGACGATCTTGATGTATCGCGAGCTTTGCTATTATAGTTGGATCTTATGATGTTTCTCCCCCTATACTCTCTTGTAATGGATTGAGTCTTCCCTTTGAAGTTATCTTATCTTATCGGATTGAGTCTTTAAGGATTTGAGAACACTTGATGTATGTCTTGCGTGGGATAACCGTGGTGACAATGGGTTATTCTATTGATTCACTTGATGTATGTTTTCGTGATCAACTTGTGGGTTCCACCCATGAACCTATGCATAGGGGTTGGCACACGTTTTCATCTTGACTCTCCGATAGAAACTTTGGGGCACTCTTTGAAGTACTTTGTGTTGGTTTGAATAGATGAATCTGAGATTGTGTGATGCATATCGTATAATCATACCCACGGATACTTGAGGTGACATTGGAGTATCTAGGTGACATTAGGGTTTTGGTTGATTTGTGTCTTAAGGTGTTATTCTAGTATGAACTCTTGAATAGATCGATCAGAAAGAATAACTTTGAGGTGGTTTCGTACCCTACCATAATCTCCTTGTTTGTTCTCCGCTATTAGTGACTTTGGAGTGACTCTTTGTTGCATGTTGAGGGACATTTATATGATCCAATTATGTTATTATTGTTGAGAGAAGTTGCACTAGTGAAATTATGAACCCTAGGCCTTGTTTCCTAGCATTGCAATACCGTTTGTGCTCACTTTTATCATTAGTTACCTTGCTGTTTTTATATTTTCAGATTACAAAAACATATATCTACCATCCATATTACACTTGTATCACCATCTCTTCGCCGAACTAGTGCACCTATACAATTTACCACTTTATTGTGTGTGCTGGGGACACAAGAGACTCTCTATTATTTGGTTGCAGGGTTGTTTGAGAGAGACCATCTTCATCCTACGCCTCCCATGGATTGATAAACCTTAGGTCATCCACTTGAGGAAAATTTGCTACTGTCCTACAAACCTCTGCACTTGGAGGCCCAATAACGTCTACACGAAGAAGGTTGTGTAGTAGACATCAGAGGGGGATACACAGTTCTACTTCTTTGAAGACCAGCAGACAAGAGACCATCCAAGAAAGTAACATGTTCCTAATGTGGACTTTCGATCAACCTTGTCACCAGCATAATCAGCATCTAAGAATCCGACTAGATCAAACTCGGAGCCCTTTGCATACCACAATCCTAGTTTTGGGGTGTAAGCCAAATATCAAAGAATTTGCTTCACAGCTAAGTGATGCGATTCCGTTGGTGCCACTTAAAGTTGGGCACACATGCAAACGCTAAGTGTTATATCTGGCCTAGATGCACATAAATAGAGTAAATAACCAATCATGGAGCGGTATAACTTTTGATCGAACTCTTTACCATTGTCGTCGGGACCCAGATGACTTTTGGTTGGCATTGGCGTCGTGCATCCTTTGCAATCTTGCATTCCAAACTTCTTCAGGCAATCTTTGAGGTATTTTTCATGTGATATGAAGGTGTCATTGCTCTGCTAACGGATTTGAAGACCGAGGAATAATTTCAACTCACCCATCATGGACATCTGATATTGCTCTTGCATCATATGTCCAAACTCATCACTGTATTTCTTGTCTGTGCAACCAAAGATAATGTCATCCACATAGATTTGGCATACAAACAGTTCGCCATCATATGTCTTCATGAAGAGTGTGGGATCCAGGGAGCCAGATTTGAATCCTGTGCTCTTCAGGAAGTGTTTGAGCGTGTCATACCAAGCACGAGGGGCTTGTTTGAGGCCATACAATGCCTTCTTGAGCTTGTATACCATGTTAGGATGCTTTGGGTCTTCAAAACCAGGTGGTTGTGCAACATATACTTCCTCAATTTTTCCATTGAGAAAGGCACTCTTTACATCCATTTGATACAGAAGGATGTTGTGATGGTTGGCATAGGCTAGCAGAATGCGAATGGCTTCAAGCCTAGCCACAGGAGCAAATGTTTCATCGAAGTCAATCCCTTCTACTTGAGTGTAACCTTGAGCAACGAGACGAGCCTTGTTTTTGACGACTTGACTGTGCTCATCTTGTTTGTTGCGATAGATCCATTTGGTGCCTATGATGTTGTGCCTCTGAGGATCAGGATGCTTTACTAGTTCCCATACATTGTTCAGCTCGAACTATTGAAGCTCTTCTTGCATTGTTTGAATCCATTCAGGTTCCATGAAGGCTTCAGCAACTTCCTTGGGTTCAGATATAGAGACAAATGCAAAATGTCTACAACAATTTGCTAGTTGTGTTGCTCTTGAATGAGTGAGTGGACCAGGTGCATTGATGCTATCGATTATCTTCTCAATCCGCACTTCACTTGCTACACGAGGATGAATTGGACGAAAATTTTGCTCTCGCTGATCCTTGTCTTCATCTTCAGCATTACCTTCAGGCTGAGCAGTGTCTTCAGGTTGATTAGGTGCAGAAATGATGGTTTCTTCTTCAGCCCGAGCCTCTGAAGGTATGATTTCTCCAGTACCCATAAGCTTGATAGATTCACTTGGTGAGACCTCATCTAGAACATTTGGCAACTGCTCTCTCTGCGAGCCGTTAGTCTCATCGAACCGCACATCCATAGTTTCAACCACTTTATAGTGAAGGAGGTTGAAGACTCTGTACGAGTGCGAATCCTTTCCTTAGCCATGCATAAAACCTTCATGTGCTTTCGGTGCAAATTTTGAAGTGTGATGTGGATCCTTGATCCAGCACCTAGCACCAAATACTCTGAAGTAGCTAACATTTGGCTTCTTACCAGTTAGTAGCTCATATGATGTTTTCTTTAGAAGCTTGTGAAGGTAAACACGGTTGATGACGTGACAGGCAGTGTTAATGGCTTCAGGCCAGAATTTTCTTGGAGTCTTGTACTCATCAAGCATCGTCCATGCAATCTCCATGAGGGTTATGTTCTTGCGCTCCGTGATGCCATTCTCTGCTAAGGTGTGTATGGAGCTGAGAACTCATGAGTGATGCCCAATGTGTCAAGATAAGTGTCGAGGCCAGTGTTCTTGAATTCTGTGCTGTTTTCACTTCTGATGTGCTTGGCCTTGATGCCATAGTTTGTCAAGACACGATTGGCGAATCGTCTGAAGACATGCTGCACTTCATTCTTGTAAAGGATTATGTGCACCCATGTGTATCTTGAGTAGTCATCAATAATGACGAAGCCATAGAGGCAAGTAGTCTTAGTAAGTGTAGAGTAGTGAGTGTCGATGTCAAAACCGGCAGATCTCGGGTAGGGGGTCCCGAACTGTGTGTCTAAGGATTGATGGTAACAGGAGACAAGGGACATGATGTTTTACCCAGGTTTGGGCCCTCTTGATGGAGGTAATACCCTACGTCCTCCTTGATCGACTTTGATGAGTTTAGGGGTTACAAGAGTTGATCTACCATGAGATCGTAATGGCTAAACTCTAATTGTCTAGCTTATATGATTATGATTGCCCCTATGGATTAAACCCTCCGGTTTATATAGATATCAGAGGGGGCTAGGGTTGTACAGAGTCGGTTTATAGAGAAAGAAATATTCACATCCGCATGCTAAGCTTGCCTTCCACGCCAAGGACAATCCCATCCGGACACGGGAGGAAGTCTTCTGTCTTGTATCTTCATGGCCCATTAGTCCGGCCCATGTTACATAGCCCGGACACCCGAGGACCCCTTAATCCAAGACTCCCTAAGTAGCCCATGAACCAGTCTTCAATGACGATGTGTCCGGCGTGTAGATTGTCTTCGGCATTGCAAGGCAGGTTCCTCCATCGAATACTTCAAAGTAGTCCTTGAACATATAATGTGTCCCGCTCTGCGAAATAGACACCACATACAACAACAACAGGATATAATATTTAACAAGTCCCATCTACTGACGGCTTTCGAGGCGAGACATTACGTCCCCTGCCTGGTTATTATTTCGTACCGTCTTTCAACCTTTCGCTCCACATTACAAGACACGGTCTTTATTCGCACATCTCGTCAAAGCAGACATCATGCCCGCTTATCATGGGATTCTTATCAATATGGGTGTGGGTAATGCAACCGTGTCGTTTGCACCATCCCTTGGGAATAGGCGAGCTTTAAGGCACGTGAGGAGGCGTTCGATATTCATCGCCTTTATAGAGGGATACAAACCCACCTTTCTCCCCCACGCCTACCTCTTCTCAGCCTTTCCAGCCCCGAGCTTTAGCGCCCCGGTCTCGATTTCTTTCATTGCTACCAAGCCTTCTAGTCATGTCCGAATCTAGCTCCCCAGGTAGGTGGACGGCCTCCTCGGTCACCGAGGAAGATATCGCGAAGCTCTGGGAGGCGAGGTACTTGACTGCAAAAATCCCCCACAGGCTTCCTGCAAAGGGGCATGTTATCCCCACACCAAGACCTCGCGAGAGGGTTATGTTCATCGCTGACTTCCTCCGCGGGCTAGGGTTCCCTCTCCACCCCTTTGTTCGCGGCCCTATGTTCTATTATGGGCTAGATTTTCACGACCTAGCTCCGGACTCCTTTCTCCACATCTCGGCATTCATCATTATCTGTGAAGCCTTTCAACGCATCCCCCGCACTTCGGCCTATGGCTCAAGACCTTCAGTGTGAAGCCGAAGATAGTCGACGGGGAGTAGGCGGAGTGCGGCGGCGTGATAACCCACAAGTATAGGGGATCGCAACAGTTTTTGATAAGTAAGAGTGTCGAACCCAATGAGGAGCTAAAGGCAGAACAAATATTCCCTCAAGTTCTATCGACCACCGATACAACTCTACGCACGCTTGACATTCTCTTTACCTAGAACAAGTATGGAACTAGAAGTACTTTGTAGGTGTTGTTGGATAGCTTTGCAAGGTAATAAAGAGAGCGTAAATAAAAGCTAGGGGCTTTTTAGATAAAGACACAATAAAGTAAATATAGTGAGTGTGGGAAAGTGGTGGTTGGAGTTGCGAAATTGCCCCTTGAGCAATTGACTACTTTACTAGACCGATAGCAAGTATTATGTGGGAGAGGCCACTGCTAGCATGTCAACCCTGACTTGGAATTCTATGCACTTATGATTGGAACTATTAGCAAGCATCCACAACTAGTAATGTTCATTAAGGTAAAACCCAACCATAGCATTAAGATATATTGGTCCCCCTTCAATCCCGTATGCATCAATTTCTATGCTAGGTTGAAGCTTCTGTCACTCTTGCCCTCTAATACATAGTCCTATCAACATACAACTAACCCTAGGGTGTGATCCACGTGCGCAATCATATGATGGGCACCAAAGGACAGCAACATAACCACAAGCAAATTAAATCAATCATAGCAATTCATCAACCACCAACAGGACAACGAAAATCTACTCAGACATCATAGGATGGCAACACATCATTGCATAATAATATGAAGCATAAAGCACCATGTTCAAGTAGAGGGTACAGCGGGTTGCGGGAGAGTGGACCGCTGTAGATAGAGGGCGGAAGGTGATGGAGATGTCGGCAAAGATGGCAGAGGTGTTGCTGTAGATCACGGTGATGATGATGGCCCCGGGTGGCACTCCGGTGCCACCGGAATCGACAGGGAGAGAGCCCCCCTCCTTCTTCTTCTTCCTTGACCTCCTCCCTAGATGGGAGAAGGGTTTCCCCTCTGGTCCATGGCCTCCATGGCACGGGAGGGGCAAGAGCCCCTTCGAGATTGGATCTGTCTCTCTGTCTCTCTCTGTTTCTGCGTTCTTAGATTCTTCCTTTTCACCGTTTCTTATATTCCCGGAGATCCGTAACTCCGATTGGGATGAAATTTTGGCACGATCTATATCTGGAAATTAGGTTTCTTGCAGCCAAATAAGGGCACCAACCGCCTTATGGGTGGCCCACGAGTGTTAGGGGTGCGACCAGGGGGGTAGCCGTGCCCCCTGCCTCGTGGCCACCTCGGGCACCGTCTCGCGTGGATTTTCCTTCCCAAAAATCATATATATTCCAAAAAAAATCTCCGTCCATTTTTATCCCGTTTGGACTCCGTTTGATATGGATATTCGGTGAAACAAAAAATATGCAACAAACAGGAACTGGCACTGGGCACTAGATCAATATGTTAGTCCCAAAAAAAGTATAAAAAGTTGCCAAAAGTATATGAAAGTTGTAGAATATTGGCATGGAACAATCAAAAATTATAGATACGACGGAGACGTATCAGCATTCCCAAGCTTAATTCCTGCTCGTCCTCGAGTAGGTAAATGATAAAAAAGAAATTTTTTGATGTGGAATGCTACCTAGCATAATCTTGATCACATATCTAATCATGGCATAAATATTAAGATACAAGTGATTCAAAGCAATGGTCTATCATTTGACATAAAAACAATAATACTTCAAGCCTACTAATAAAGCAATCATGTCCTTTCAAAAAAGCATGGCCAAAGAAAGTTATCCCTACAAAATCATATAGTCTGGCTATTATCCATCTTCACCACACAAAATATTCACATCATGCACAACCCCAATGACAAGCCAAGCAATTGTTTCATACTTTTGACGTTCTAAAACCTTTTCAACTCACGCACTACATGAGCGTGAGCCATGGACATAGCACTATAGGTGGTATAGAATATGATGGTGGAGAAGACAAAAAGGAGAAGACAGTCTCACATCAACTAGGCGTATCAACAGGCTATGGAGATGCCCATCAATAGATATCAATGTGAGTGAGTAGGGATTGGCATGCAATGGATGCACTATAGCTATAAGTATATGAAATCTCAAACTAAACTAAGTGGGTGTGCATCCAACCTGCTTGCTCATGAAGACCTAGGGCATTTGAGGAAGCCCATCATTGGAATATACAAGCCAAATTCTATAACAAAAATTGCCACCAGTATATGAAAGTGATAACTCAAGAGACTCTCTATATGAAGAACATGGTGCTACTTTGAAGCACAAGTGTGGTAAAAGGATAGTAACATTGTCACTTCTCTCTTTTTCTCTCATTTTTTTATTTTTTTTTCTTTTCTTTGGCGGGCTTCTTTGGCCTCTCTTTTTTTATTTGGGCTTCTTTGGCCTCTTTTATTTTTTGTAAAGTCCGGAGTCTCATCCTGAATTATGGGGGAATCATAGTCTCCATCATCCTTTCCTCACTGGGGCAATGCTCTAATAATGATGATCATCACACTTTTATTTACTTACAACTCAGCATTACAACTCGATATCTAGAACAAAGATATGACTCTATATGAATGCCTCCGGCGGTGTACCGGGATGTGCAATGATCTAGCGTAGCAATGACATCAAAAAACAGACAAGCCATGAAAACATCATGCTAGCTATCTTATCATCATGCAAAGCAATATGACAATGAATGCTCAAGTCACGTATATGATGATGGAAGTTGCATGGCAATATATCTTGGAATGGCTAGGGAAATGCCATGATAGGTAGGTATGGTGGCTGTTTTGAGGAAGGTATATGGTGGGTTTATGGTACCGGCGAAAGTTTCGCGGTACTAGAGAGGCTAGCAATGGTGGAAGGGTGAGAGTGCGTTCCATGGACTCAACATTAGTCATAAAGAACTGACATACTTATTGCAAAAATCTATTATTTATCAAAACAAAGTACTACGCGCATGCTCCTAGGGGGATAGATTGGTAGGAAAAGACCATCGCTCTTCCCCGACCGCCACTCATAAGGAAGACAATTAATAAATAAATCATGCTCCGACTTCGTCACATAACGGTTCACCATACGTGCATGCTACGGGAATCAAAAACTTCAACACAAGTATTTCTACTAATCCACAACTACCCACTAGCATGACTCTAATATCACCATCTTTATATCGCAAAACTATTTCAAGGAATCAAACATATCATATTCAGTGATCTACAAGTTTTATGTAGGATTTTATGACTAACCATGTGAATGACCAATTCCTGTCATCTCTCTAAATAGATATAAGTGAAGCAAGAGAGTTTAATTCTTTATACAAAATATATGCCCATGCTCTAACAAATATAAGTGAAGCAAAAGAGCATTCTACAAATGGTGGTTGTCTATGTAAAGAGAAACAGGCAATCTAAGCTTCAAATGATATAAGTGAAGCACATGAAGCATTCCATAAAGCCATACTCAAAAGATATAAGTGAAGTGCATAGAGCATTCTATAAATAAACCAAGGACTATCTCATACCAGCATGGTGCATAAAATAAAAATGAAAACTAAATGCAAAAGACGCTCCAAGATTGCACATATCGCATGAACGAAGCGAATCCAAAAACATATTGATACTTGTTGAAGAAAGAGGGGATGCCTTCCGGGGCATCCCCAACCTTAGACACTTGAGTCTACTTGAATATTTACTTGGGGTGCCTCGGGCATCCCCAAGCTTGAGCTCTTTCCTCTCTTCCTTCTTCTCACATCGAGACCTTCTCGATCATCGAACACTTCATCCACACAAAACTTCAATAGAAAACTCGGTAAGATCCGTTAGTATAATAAAGCAAATCACTACTCTAAGTACTGTTGAAAACCAATTAATATTTTGTTTTTGCATTGTCTACTGTAGTATTACTCTTTCATGGCTTAATCCACTGATATATATCGATAGTTTCATCAAAGCGAGCAAACTATGCATCAGAAACAGAATCTGTCTCAAACAGAACACTCTATAATAATCTGAACATTCACCATACTTATGATACTTTCAAAATTCTACCAAAATTAGGAAAAATAAAAAATTTGCATTGGAAGACAGTTCAAAAATAATCAGAACCATTTGACGTCCGAGCTAAAAATGTAAAATCGCGCACTACAGCCAAAGTTTCTTTCCTGCACCGTACAAACCATCAAGCAAATGTAAACATCCTAAAGGCAAACCTTGGCACATTATTATTCTAATACAATGGAATTGTAGAAGGGGATAATTATTTTTATTGAAAAGTTTCTGTAATCAAGATTCACAAGGTTTCCGTGAGCATGAACAAAGTTCAAGGCTAGCTCCCACTTCAACAATGCTTGTCTTTCTCACTTTCGCTTTCCTTTTTGAAAAAGTTTTGGGTTCCCCTATTTATTTTTGTTGTTTTTAAACTATATGAAAGCACTCAACAGAAATAAATGACTCTCTAAAACTTCCGGGTTGTCTCCCTGGCAGCGCTTTCTTGAAAGCCATTAAGCTAGGCATATAGTGCTCAAGTAATGGATCCACACGGATCCCAAGGTATATCAAAGCCAATTTTAATTAACAATGATTTGTAATTTAGTAGTGAGCACAAAGTAACATATATCATGCAATGACGAAGTCTAACTCTCTTCCTATGCATAGGCATGTCATAAAAGAACAATTCATGCACACAAAGTAAAGGCCAATGCATAGTATAAACAGTTTCTTGCAATTTTGTTGTATTGGAAACATAAAGAGGCGGAGATGTAGTTCCTATCTCATAATAATTGCAAGTAGGAGCAGCAAGCACATGCATATTATATTCATAAAAATCATCATGTGCAATGGTAAAAGGCAACCCATCAATATATTCCTTAATAAGAGCAAACTTCTCCGATATAGTGTAGTTTGGAGAATTCAAAAAGATAATAGGACTATCATGTGTGGGTGTAATAGCAACAATTTCATGTTTAACATAAGGAACTATAGCAAGTCCATCTCCATAAGCATAATTCATATTGGCATCTTGGCCATAAGCATAGCAAGCATCATCAAAAAGGGGTATTTCAAGAGAATCAATGGGATAATAACAATCATCATAGCAATCATCCTCCGGTAAGCACGAAGGGAAATTAAACAATGTATGAGTTGAAGAGTTACTCTCATTAGAAGGTTGGCATGGGTAGCTAATCCGCTCTTCCTCCTTTCGTGCTTCGCTCTCCTCATCATCTTTTTCATCCAATGAGCTCACAGTTTCATCAATTTCTTCTTCCATAGACTCCTGCAAAATATTAGTCTCTTCTTGGAAAGCGGAGACTTTCTCAATAAGTGCATTAATTTCATAATTGTATTCATAATTCTCATAACAATATTTAAGGATAGCTAAATTTTCAGGTCTATAAACCGAGTAATCAAAATCTTCACTCTTTAAACATAGATTCAATTTCATAAGCACCCATAAAAGCAACAAATTCTTCTATTTGTTCCACATCATAGTAATCATATATACCTCTAGCATAAGAAGCTAAGGTTTTATTATCATTAAATTCGCATAAAAAGGGAAGGTGTGGAGCCTTCATCTTAGAGCAACAAGTATAATCATATCTCAAGCATAGTTGCCTAGCATACCAATTCAATATATGAATTTGATCCCATAATAGTTTCCCTTTTTGTGTCAAGTGGTAATCCCTAAAATATTCACGTTGATCCAACGTTACTCCCATTACATAATTGAATGGGGTTTTCTCAGGATTATTAAAGTAGTACATAATATTTTTCACATAACCAGCATCGAGGGTTTTAGGAGGTTCCCCATCTCCATGAGTAGCAAGTACACCTAATTTTTTTGGTATTTCGTGTTCCATATCCATAACTAAAGATAAATAACAACTAAGAAGAGCAAATAAAAATTACTTAGTGATAAAGCAAACAAGCACACACGAGAATATTCACCCCACGCTATTGCTCCCCGGCAACGGCGCTAGAAAAAGGTCTTGATAACCCACAAGTATAGGGGATCGCAACAGTTTTCGATAAGTAAGAGTGTCGAACCTAACGAGGAGCTAAAGGCAGAACAAATATTCCCCCAAGTTCTATCGACCATCGATACAACTATACGCACGCTTGACGTTCGCTTTACCTAGAACAAGTATGAATCTAGAAGTACTTTGTAGGTGTTGTTGGATAGGTTTGCAAGGTAATAAAGAGAGCGTAAATAAAAGCTAGGGGCTGTTTAGATAAAGACACAATAAAGTAAATATAGCAAGTGTGGAAAAGTGGCGGTAGGAGTTGCGAAATTGCCCCTTGAGCAATTCACTAAGTTACTAGACCGATAGCAAGTATTATGTGGGAGAGGCCACTGCTAGCATGTCATCCCTGACTTGGAATTCTATGCCCTTATGATTGGAACTATTAGCAAGCATCCGCAACCACTAATGTTCATTAAGGTAAAACATAACCATAGCATTAAGATATATTGGTCCCCCTTCAATCCCGTATGCATCAATTTCTATGCTAGGTTGAAGCTTCTATCACTCTTGCCCTCCAATACATAGTCCTATCAACATACAACTAACCCTAGGGTGTGATCCACACGCGCAATCATATGATGGGCACCAAAGGACAGCAACATAACCACAAGCAAATTAAATCAATCATAGCAATTCATCAACCACCGATAGGACAAAAAAATCTACTTAAACATCATAGGATGGCAACACATCATTGGATAATAATATGAAGCATGAAGCACCATGTTCAAGTAGAGGGTACAGCGTGTTGCGGGAGAGTGGACCGCTGTAGATAGAGGGGGGAAGGTGATGGATATGTTGGTGAAGATGGCGGAGGTGTTGGTGTAGATCGCGGTGATGATGATGGCCCCCAGTGGCCCCCCTTATTCTTCTTCTTCCTTGACCTCCTCCCTAGATGGGAGAAGGCTTTCCCCTCTGTTCCATGGCCTCCATGGCACAGGAGGTGCGAGAGCCCCTCCGAGATTGGATTTGTCTCTTTGTTTCTCTTTGTTTCTGCGTTCTCAGATTCTTCCCTTTCACCGTTTCTTATATTCCCGGAGATCCGTAACTCCGATTGGGCTGAAATTATGACACGGTCTCTATTTGGAAATTAGCTTTCTTGCAGTGAAAGAAGGGCACCAACCGCCTTACGGGTGGCCCACGAGGGTCAGGGGTGCGCCCAGGGTGCAGGTGCGCCCCCTGCCTCATGGCCACCTCGGGTACCATCTCGCGTGGATTTTTCTTCCCAAAAATCATATATATTCCAAAACAATCTTCGTCAGTTTTTATCCCGTTTGGACTTCGTTTGATATGGATATTCTGCGAAACAAAAAACATGCAACAAACAGGAACTGGCACTGGGCATTGGATCAATATGTTAGTCCCAAAAATAGTATAAAAAGTTGCCAAAAGTATATGAAAGTTGTAGAATACTGGCATGGAACAATCAAAAATTATAGATACGACAGATATGTATCACGGTGCTATAGTGAGAAAGCTCGCCAATTATGTCTGGCCGAAGGACACTTACCCGGAAACCCGCAACTTATGGCATTAGGGGTGGTTTTAGATCACCAAACCTTGCGGTACCAAATGGGCAGCCACGCGTGTGTTCCGATCTGACCCTCCATTGCAACTCGCATCGTGGATTAATAAGGGGCTTGACTGGGGATCAACTGATGAAGTGCAGACGCTGCAAAGTCGTATCTAGAGCATCCTCTAAAAGGACACTGGCCTCATTAACGTGATCCAGGTGATGCTAGTTCGCTGGGTTCTCCCGTATCAGCGACGGCCTCTCCGCATGTGGCAGTTCAACCGAGAAGGGTGGTGGACCCTTCAGTAATTCTTCAACACAATGCACAGAGGGATGTGGAAACTATTCTTCAAGGCTCAAAAGAAGGGACAGACACATCTGAGGACATCGGCCTCGACTGCAATCATCTGGATACCTCGGTAAGTACCCAACTCCTGAATGCAATTCAGTTAATTATCCCATAGCGATGTACTGAGAAACCTATCTTCAACCAGAGTGGGATAAAGAAGGCAGAGCGAATCAGGTGTTCAGCTCCACTTCCCGAAGACTCAGCTGATCCTATGTTAATGAGGACGCTGGCCACGGCGCCGTATCAAATGCCGGCGAGGGAGGACAAGAAGAAGAGCAAGAGGGCTGAAGGTGGCCTCCGCTCTAAAGGTGTATTGTACGCTACGTCTGGGGAGGCTGAAGCTCCCTCTTCCTAAGACGAAGACAACGGGGAAGAATAAGAAAGGGATATCCCTTCCCCCCACAGGAAGAAAAGGAATGCCCCCGAAGGCTTGGAGGTGGAGGCACCCAAGAGAGCAAAGATATCTCTATCAGATGGTTTGGGTTCAGAGGACGATGTTAATGCAGAGCTCCTTTTTACGAACAAGCCCTTTGCTGAATCGTAAGTAAACAAGGATTCTCTAGATATATCCCATTCTTTTTAGTTTTGCAAGTGTAACATTTAAACCATATGTTCGCAGTCCAGCCTGTTATCTACCTCCACAATCCTTGTCATCAGGGGACTTGCCTCCGGAGATGATGGAAACTGAGACGCCTCCATAATCTTCACTGCCCCTTAGGGTGGACGACTTCGAGGTGTCGTCTCGGAGGATCTCCCCTAACCATCCAGCAGCGCGGGGGACAGAGGAGACAGCGCCCGAAGGCGATATTTCGACCGTCAAGGGTCAAGGGGAGGCGGCCCCCGCGGGGACCAACAATACGGGCCCCGAACTATCCAGTTTAGATCCGGAGACGAGCCAAGGGTCGAGTAAGCCTTCCCCTTTTGGAGGGAGCTTGCACTCCCGCAGCAGCCTCTAGGAATGGGAAGGTGCCGGATACACTAATGGGCACATTGCAAAGTGCATCCATCATAGAGGAACATCACACCTTAATGGGTACGGTAGTTGAGAGGATTCTGTCCGCGAGAAGCGGATTGAACGAAGCCTTCATGAGCCTACTGAGTGACTTCAAGGTATGCAATGTAATAACTGCTCTTTTCATGCAAAAATGTGCCTGTGTATAGATAGTAGCCCCTGAGACTCTGGTCGGCTTCCACAGGGAGGCGATCAGAGGATTGAAAAGGATTTGCTCAGGAACTAACATGATTAATTTGAAAACAGGCTGTTATGTCAAAGGCGACTGCCCAAGCCACGGAAGTTGCAGATTTAAAGCAGAAACTTGAATTAGCTGATGAAGACATCACCCATATTAATAGGCGGCTCGATGAGGCACAAGGTATGTTTTGGCACCGCCCGCTTACACATGTATAATAGTATGAGCATGAAGCTGAAAACTGTACAATGTGATAGGCATGACTTTAGATGGTGCTACCACGGTTGAGACCCTGTGACCCGAGCTTGCCTAGGCCAGGGAGCAGGCGAGAGTGAGTAATGCGGCTATCCAGAAGGCGGTTGCTGATTTAAAGGCCGAACAGGCTACTCGGCGCCAGTGCGAGGGGAGAATATCTGTCATGGAGCGAGAGCTAAAGGATACCACTGGCAAATGCAAATCACTCGAGGAGGATAACAATGCCAAGGGCGCCGAACTGCACAAGGCCTTACAAGAGGCGAGAGAAGCACGGTCCGAGTCTAGAGCGGCTCGGGAGGAGATCCGGCAAGCTGGGTAGATAGCGGCTGGTAAGCCCCTTCTTTTACATACTAAATTCGGCGACCCAAAGTATGATGTTCTTAATCAATTGTGGAGTTCTCGAGACGCGTTCTTGGACCTACCGAAGAGTGTCTCGGACGCAGCGCAGTTCTTCCAAGCGCGGGAAGGACGTTCTGCGGAGAAGCTTTTCTAGTCACAATCAAACATGCCACGGTGTTAGGCGTTGCTGAACGAACAGATGGCATAGTGGGCCGAGCTCCACGAGATGTCCGGAGCTGCTATGAAGGATGTCATGGTCCGGCTATGGCCGACTGAACCCATTCTGAATAGCTATTTCGGTTTGGTGCAGCGAGTTGTCGATGTAGTGCCATGTATCGACACCGTCAAGCGGTCGGCGTGCATAGAAGGTGCTCAGATGGCCTTTGCCCGCATCAAGATGTACTAGGAAAAGATCAAGGCTACCGATGTTGCGGCTAAGGGCCTGCCCGGCGGCAAGGACCACCGCACGCCGGAGCATTATTTGGAGGACATCCTAGAGGGCGCCCGCTTGATAGAGGGCCAGTGCTCGAAGGACATTATGTTCGAGTAGATGCACTGGAATTGTGAGAACAATATTATGATATATTAAGGCTGTATTTTATATTTATTTGCCCCGCGCTCTGGTTTGTTTAAGTGGACTTATTGGTGGGGTGTTTGTAGACGATGGAGGCTATTGGGCCATTTTCCTGGCCAAATGGCCCGTGCGGGCGTTTTGGACACTGCTGGATGTGCGTGTGCTCTGGGTTTAGTCCCACCACGCTAAGGGAGGAGGCTTTCGACCTGTTTATAAGCGCAGCCGAGTCCTACTGGTCGAACTCCTCTGAATAGTTACCTGAGCGCTTATACACGACGCTTGCTCTCTGTTATGACCTGTGCGCCCTGGTCCGCTGGCCCTGAGTTGTGCGGATTACTAGGGATTTGCACACGGGCTCGAGTTGAAGTATCGAGCAGTGTCATGGCCTGCGCCTATCCTTGGGCGGTCAATTTTTACTTTTTTGTTTTTTTGAATCTAGTACTTGACTCCACCAGTAACTTGGACTGATACTTTTTGTTCTAGTTCTATGGAAGTGTTATTTTTTCATTTGAAGTTTTTTGCCTTGTTTTTGTGATTATTCTCAAGGGTCTGACTTTTTCAGCACTATGGTACTTGCGTGTAGACTTAGTTGTACTGATAGTCCATTCATAGTAGCACTTATGTTCTGAGTCTGACTTTTTTTGGGGGGGGGGGATTACTGACTGATGCTTCTTTGTACTTTTTATTGTAGTAAGTATGTACTATCCGATCAAGTGTACTAGTACTGTCATTCTTAGTCTGCAAGAGACTAACATAAGTATGTGTTGATGCTTCTTAACTATTTTGTTTGTAGTACTTGTTAATTTTCAAGCAGCTACATATGAATGAGAACAGTACATGAAGTACTAAGAATTTCTGCTTCAACTTTTGAAGCGTTATTAAGCAACTCAAATTGTATTGATTGTTTTCAACATTATGTTTTCTATACAATACTGAATTGAAACTACACATGGAACAACATTGTGTGATTAGTTGCTTCATAACTACTACTTTAGAGCAGCCACAAAGTTCCATTCAGAAGCTACTTTGAATTTGAATTGATGGATTAACAAAATACGAAGCTACCAAACTTATATAATGAGATAAGAAAAACAAGGTACTTGATGACATAAATAAACTTGTTCAACCATGACAAGCACAACATAATCATACTGGTTCAACCCAACAAGAGCAAACTACTAATTTGAAACAACAAGATAAAAGGCAAGCACAAGCGAAAGGAAAACGAAGGCATGCTTTGATGTATCTTCATCCCTAAAAGGGGTGAAAGGGGTGGTTGTAGTATTGGTCAGCCTCCCGCGCTTTTGCAATTTCCCAACCATTTGTGATGTTGTCGATCATGTTCCATGACTTGTACGCGACGTACACATCTACTTCTGCATACTCGATGAGGTTGTCTGGCAGCGGGCTGATCCCCCACAGTTTGTGGTCTTCCTGCGTGTCGATGTTCTTCTTCATGCCTTTGTAGAATGGGTGGATGACGCTGGCTGCAACATCAGTCAAGGAGTCGTACTCTTTTCCGGTGTATGGAACTCTCAAGATGCGCTGAATGTAGATGAACTTGTTGGGGTTTATCGTCGGAAGGCCAGATTAGCATTACTTTGATATTTGAATTCTTCATTTTTGTTTTGTTTTACAAGCGATGAATCCATGAAGTAGATACTTATATAGCATAATTAATGGATGAATGTACTTAAGAAACTAGTAAACAAAGTTCTGAAAATAAATTAAAGTATATCATGTTATTTTTCTTTTTGGATTATACATAGATTGAGCCAATGTTGTATGTGCTGCTTTAGTACTAGTTTATTTACTTTTGTTGAATAGGACAACACACACTAGTGCTTCAACAAGTTCTTAGGTTTTTTGCTTATGAAAATAACATTAGACCAAATTCAAAAACTACTACACTACATCAAGTTCAGAAACATCTTATTAATACATTGAGTACAGAAACAACACTATCAGATCAAGATCAGATATTACACTAGTACATCAACTTCAGAAATTATTCTTCTGCAAGATTTTTCAAATAGTAATCCAGTGCATCAGGTTCAAAAATACAATTATAGTGTATCTACTTGAGAAAATGCAGTAGTGCATCCAGTTTCACAAACAACACTAGTACATCTAGTTTGGAAACAAGTTTGATGAAATTTTCAGGATAGAGTACTAATTAAACTAATGAACCAAATAGGGAAAATGAGTAGGATTGGTCACCATTTCGTGGCCGCTGTGATGTGGTACACCAGGCATAGTTCCTCCACACACAACTGCAGGACTGTTGCCATCTAGGGAGGTTCGTCTTCCCTGGTGTAATGCACACCAAGGCCGACGATCTTATGATGCGAGCCACCAACCTTCCTCCAGAGCCTGGAGATCATCTCATCAGCCTTGTCTGGTTCACTAGTGCAGACAATCTCCAGCATCTCCTTGCCGTGGAGCTCAACACGTGTGAGGGTTTTGGTGTAGTCGCGCTTCTTGCCGGGGACATGAACGTCGACGAGGTTGTTGCGCTTGTCGGACGTCTCGCCATGATGACGCTTGGCGGACGGTTCCTCCGCCATCGCCCTCCTCCGGCGACTGTGGGCTTGGGAGAGAGAAGTTTCTGGGCTATCTGCAGTGGAGATGGATGCGGCAATGGTGGTTTTCTGGGAATGAGGCAGAGATGGAAGAGAATGGGGTATTTTGCAGTGCGTCGATGGGGATGTGTGGGAGGTGGTTCATCAGGGGCATGGGTGTTGTGGCGTGTGGTCGCCGTTTGCAGTCCCTTGTGGCAACTGCCCAGTGGGTGGCACGGGCGGTGGACTGGAAGAACCAACCATCCAAGCCAATTTGTTTGCCAGGGTATTAATCTGGTCGCACTGAGTAGTCTTTTCAAGCTCGTCTCAGGGTCGGTGATGATGGCATTTTATTGTCGCACTAATCCGTCTTGTCAAGCTGTACTTATCAGCTGCTTATCCCATTTTCACATGTCAGGGTTGGTGATGATGGAGGTTTGTACTCCTCTACTGTGTGTACTTGCACCGCTGATTGAAGTGTAATTGAACTTACCAAATACTAGGCAGACTATGTGTGTCATGCTAATGTTTTTTAAAAAAATTGTTTATTTGAAATGATTGTTTATATCAAGATAATCTTTGAAAGTATTTTTTACAGATAAATTAGTTTTTCATCAGTACATGTGTATTATATTTTGCATTTGCTTGAGGTAATTATTTTTATGTACTGATGGACGTTTTGAACTAGGACTGGCAGAAGCAGACACATCACGTTTTTGAAACGATGTTTTTTGAGGTGTTCAGGGTTGTGTTTGGTTACTATGCCTTTGTACTCACGAGTGACAATTATCAGTACTGATGTACCATCAGAGTTTAAATTTTCCTTAACATATTTTTGCTGAGTTACTGGCCGATAGTAGTGTTGGTGTTACACAAACCCAAATAAGTTTTTGAAATGTACTTGTGATTGCATTCAAAAGGATTATCAAATGGTTTACATAATAATGTCACTTGTCTAGCGGGCACAAATCACAAATTATATCTTAACTATAGTACTGATCGAGAAATCGATGATAACGCTAAATAAGTTTTGGTAACGACAGTGTTTCTAATATGTTTCCTCATTGTGTGTATCGAGGCAACTGAGAGTACAAGATTATTTTTCATTTGATGTACAAGCATAACCACTATGGATTCTTCAGTCTTGAGCTCCTCCTAACTGGCCCCGAATGTTGTCCCTTGCCGGCGCCCTTTCCTGCTTGAGCCTTGGCAGCTTCATCGTCAGTTTCAGTTTCCTCGTCCCCAAACCTGTCGTCTTCATTGTCTTCGTCTGATTGGTCGTCATTCTCGTCAAACTCTTCTTATTCATCCTCTTCTTTTGTTTCTGTTCAGCGCTACTGACCTCCTTGGCCACTTTGCATTTGCGGGCATTATGTCCATCAGTTCCCCCACACTTGCGGCGAGTGTAGCTGTTACGTGTGTCATCTCCATTGGTAGAAACCTGGGCGGCTCCAATCTGCTTCCGCAGCTTTTGCTTGTTGAAAGTGGCATCTGTGCGGAGTGGGCATGTGCGGTAATTATGTTTGGTCACGACGTTGCAGAATCCGCATGCCCTTATCCCGAGAGGTTTGCCGTCCGGGCCAAATTCCATGCGCCTGATGGGGCGTGGCGGCTTCTTGGGTGTTGCTTTTGCTGCGCTAGCTGCTTGCATCTTACTCTTCCTCCCCTTTGTGTTTGAGAATATGGGTGGTTTAATCACCCTTTCCTGCTACTACTGGTAGGATGTCCTGTTGTCATGTCGTTCGCCTACAGCACCATCAAGCTCATGATCTTGCATGTGAGCATGTTGGTGCTCTTGAGTGTGCACATGGGCAAGCTATGGTTGCTGTTGCTCATCTTCCTCGTTATCGAATGGGTTAATAGCTCCCAAATGGTTCATCTCGGATAACATTGTAGCAATATCCTGCTCAATGGCTTCATTATCCACGACACCTCCGTTTTCAGCAGAATGCATGGCATCGAGTTCTTGTTCAAGTTTGTCCATGACGACCCATGACCTCGCCATTTTCTCTTGGCTTCTCAAGATTTTTCTGTGCACCCTCATGTTCAACATCAGTAGTGAGATTTCAATGCAGTATTGAGATGCCTTGTTTGACGCTACTATCCTCAAGTCATTTCTGTTGAATGTTGGCTGGATGTTCGGGCGTTTGGTGTATCTCCTGTGGATGTATTTCTCTGGAACGCTGGCAGCCTTAATTGTCTGCATCATGCATAGGACATGCACACAGAAAACACCTATATTTTTTTTGAAGAGGTGCATGTTTTTTGTCATTTCATTCGAACAAAAACTTTGCAAAAAAGTAGTACAGTATGTAACATCTTTTTTTAGTCTTCACCTGTGTGGCCCCCATAGCTTGCACTCGCACTCATATGTTTCTCCCACGGGGTCTGCAACAACCTGGAACACGTGTTGAGCCCACGCAGACAGTTTTTGTGGGTTGTTGTAGCGCATGAGGTACTTTGTGGGCTCTTCCGTCTCTGTCGCCGTGAAGAGTGTGCTCAGTTTTAGCCTTTTTCTGATCTCGCTGTACACAGCTCATGAGTAAAGCTTTGCCATCTGGGTGTCAAACCCATAGAAGGTCAGCGTGTTTTGTTCCTTCTACCCATACAAGAATGATGACCAAATTATTAGTTTTCTCGCAGCAAAAACTTGTCTAACTAATAAAGTTTTACTTTAGTAAGCATGTTATTTTTGTCTTATGACAGATGATAGAGCTATACCCGGTTACCCATTGTCTCCTGGTTATTTGTCTGCCTCCTGGTTAAGACGCAGGAGTTTACCTAGCTGACAAGCCGGTGTAGGTTTTGTCTCTCACTTACGAAGTTCTTCTTGAGCACATAGTTCATGCTCTCACTTCGTTGTGTGGATGTCATTTTGGCGCATAAGATTTCTTTGAAGTAGGCTGATATCCATATCTCACGCTCGTTCCCCATGCCCACCATCGTGGCATCATCATGGAGATTGTACCTATCCATGAGTCTTTTCCAGGCAGCGTCAAACTCAGTTGGCATGAGGGGCCAGTTGAGGATTGATGTGAATTCATCCTTAAAGTCTTCGTGTAGGTTGTACAGGTATGCAAGGTGTTCCCTATACTTCTTCATAATGTACTAGAGGCACAACTTGTGTACTGTGTTCTTGAAAGTATCTGGGATCACCAAAGCCATTGCCCGGCACTAGTCTAGTAATGAGAAAAGAGACGTGGAGTGGTTAGCAGATGGTGGTGCATATATACCAATAGAACTGACACAACATTTTTACTGTGTTATTTTCCTTTTTTTGGGTAGGGGGTGGTTTTGGCGTTTGTACCTGTGAGGATGCATGTAGAAGCCTTCCCTCTCATGCACCTTAAAAATGTCTTGAACAACCATCTGAATGAATCTGCATCCTCATCTCTTATCAGGGCAAAACCAAAGAATGTAGTCTGTAAGTGGTTGTTAGTACCAATAAACACCCCAAGTGGCACATGGTACTTGTTGGTCTTATATGTGGTGTCAAACGTTACGTAGTCACCAAAGTCCTGATACGCCCCTCGGCAGCTTGCGTTCGCCCATAATATGTTCTTAACTTTGTCGGACTCATCAAGTTGCATGTCACACAAGAATTCCCTGTTTATAGCTTTCATCTCCCTAAATAAGTTGACAGTCTTTAGGACATCGTCCACATCATCCATTCTTGAATTCTTTGCTTTGCTGCATATTAAAAGTGAACAGTCATTCAAAAATGCATGTTGAACTGGCGTCAGGTCATGCGTTGCATAATATGTTGGTACTGTCAGTGGGGGTTGATGGGAGGAGAACAAGTTTGTACTTACAGGTTAATTAGGTCTTTGGCATTCATTTTGAGGAAGTAGCTACCGGGGTCATCGCCGCCCAGTATGCTCATGATTTGTGCGTGTTCAGTGCCTTTGAACTGCAGGTATGTGACGTACTCCAAGATTGTTTTGTCAAAATTTTTGCGGGAGTGCAAGAAGACAAGCATTTGGGGGGTGAGCTGTAGCATGTGGTTGTGTTCCCAGACTATCTCTTTTATGACAAGTGTTCCATCCTTTTCCCTCTTCAACCTCATTTTAGCCCCACAGTTAGTCCTGGCTGTCGTCTTGTTCCGCTGTCTATTTGCTTCTGACACCTTCGATTCATAGACTCCATAGCACGTGCAATAAAGGTAGACTCTGGTCTCAACCTTGGAGCCTTCCCTGACAGCAAAACCCGTGTGCTTTGCCTAGACATTGTAGAACTCCTTTGCTTCTTTAAAAGATTCAAAGCACATCTCTAGCCTTGGCAGAGCATAAGCTTCAATGTTAGGTGGTTGCACGCAACAGTGAGCAAACAAAAATGTAGTTATGAAAATGTTAGATGGGGTGGTCACAGTACCATGGTATGGACTATTCTTGTATGTTTGTTTTCCGAATGTGGATACTTACTGTATAGCTCTGTGGTGCCTCCAGTGTTTGTTGTTCAACCTGGTGTATGGGCGCGGGTGTTGTCACCCTTGGCACATGCAGAAATGCATCTCTTGGAGGAAGCAATGTTGACGAAGCTCGCCATCTCTCATTGTATGGCTGTCTCCCCTCAGATTAGTTGTGAGGTTGCTCCTGTCTATATGGCACATATCTTGTACTTTGCACCCTGCTAGAGTGGCCAAAATTTCTGTCTCTTTGGCCTGGTCTTCCCGTCGCAACCGCTTTTGCAGCACATATGATTGATGTTGACGGAGCGACTGGTGGAAGCCTGTGTGTCCTTGCCTTTCCGCATGCGCTAGGGAAGGAAAACATTTGTCGTTGGGAAATTGTTGACCTTGTTGCAACCCAGCAGTGGCAAAGCTTGTATTCCCAGATATCGGTGTTTACTGCATAGAAGAACATGTTTGCGCTTCTCATGAGTCTGGTGTAGCTTGAAATCTGCTTATATTGTTGAAGTATCCAGGTGCCAGTATTGGTGTTACCCAACCACGCCAGTTTTGGCGGTACCCAACCACGTTGTGCCCCATATCCGCCTTGCATGTTTCTGCAATGACATTCAACAGTTTTGGGATTAATCTTTTCTGCATTTTCTCGTATACATGCTATGGGTAACATGTCATGCACTGAAGGCAATGTACAAGTTGAACTTGCATCGCTGGCCGTTATTAAACTTTGTTCTCTATTTTGTATCTGGTTTAGTTTTCAGTCAAACTAATGAACGTACATGTTTAGCACGATGTACTGATGTACTGATTTTTTGCACTTCTTGTAAATTGAACATTGAACTTCTTCTGATCTAGAATGTTTTTTATCTTTTCCCTATAATTGATGCATAAACATTTGGTGCATTTCTTGCAAACTGAACATTGAACTTCAGATATGTATGGATATGCATATATATAAAACTGATGCATGTCTTCTCTTTTTTCATCTATAACTTATGCAACTACACTAGAAGTACTCCTAGTATATGTATCATTGAACTTACTCTGTAACAAGTGTATATTTTTTTCAACAACATTCTTTTACTAGTTTGAAATGACGCAACTACACGGCATGCACTAGTATAAATAACATCATACAAACTTGCAGTGGTAGATGAACCTTATATAAAGCCTGGTAGCTACTTGGTCTAATGCATAAGTTTATGTTTTTTTGCTTGAACTGAAGCTAGCATATAAGAGGTACTAACAGTAACCTCGACATCCAAATTGTGCATCAAGTGCAGGGGAGTAATGAATAAATGCAAGCATTTTAGCAATGTACTATCTGCTTCTGCATCATAGGCACATGTGTCACTGATGCAACACGCATGTAGTATTGATGAATCTGATAGTGTAACATGTAGGCAGATCATAGTGTGTGCAATTTTTAAACTGAATCTTCTTCGTTGCAGGACTGATGAACTGAACACAAACATCACCTGCAGTGGCATGTTCTTGAATATGACTTCTTATTCTTCCTCTCGTGGGCGGCGTACTGGCATTTTCTTGGGAGAGGGCGCCATTTATGCAGACAAGGAGCTTGGGGAGACGACGGCGCTGTTGCTTTTGGTGGATGTCCAGCGATGATGTCCGGGGAGGCAGCTGCTAGAGGGGATCACGGCCCTGACGAAGGAGCCCCGGCGAGGGAGGGAGACAGGAGGAGCGGATCACGACCCCGGCGAAGGATCCCGACGAGGAACTGGATGGCGGTGGTGGATCCGTCGCCGGCCAGTCACGGCGCCGAGGGCTCCCTCGCTCCGGTTGCTGCCGCCGCTTGCTCGCCCGCGACGGTGCCTCTGGCAGAAGAAGGCCGGTTGGGTTCGGGCTAGCTCGGGGGGGGGGGGATTCTACTGTGTAAGCGCGTCACGCCTATATAGGGCCGGGGGGTAACAGAATAATATTCTGTTACGGGTAACAAAATAGCCCTGTCCTATATATATATATATATATATCAGTATAAGACCAACTCAACATTGCGAAGATAAACCTAGAAGTCAAATCAATGTTGAAGACAAACCAAATGTGAAGACTATGCAATTATGACACCAAATGAAACACTTCAAAAAGATTTTTGGCCGTATAGGTAGTATTAGACCCAGAGACGGCACGCAATTATCGTGGCACTCCGAAGTCAAATTCCGTGTTAATGTATTCATACTTATAGTGTATGTCTTCATTGATTGAAGATATACGTTACTTCATGTGTTGCACATCTAAGTCATCAACATTCTAAGATATTTAGCTCACACCGCAATTTGCAAAACCTTTTCTCATCCAAGGGATTTGTCAAGATTACCGGGCCTCTTCAGTGTTGACATGAATTATATCAATATCCTCCTTCATGACATGATCTCTGAGGAAGTGATGACGAATCTAAATGTGCTTTGTCTTCGAGTGCTGAACTAGATTGTTGGCAATCTTGATGGCGCTTTCATTGTAGAAGTAGAGTGGCACTTGCTTCAGGTGGATGCCGTAATCTTTGAGAGTTTGCTTCATCCATAGAAGATGAGTGCAACAAGATCCAGCAGCAATCTATCCAGATTCAGCAGTGGAGGGTGATACGTCTCCAACGTATCTATAATTTTTTATTGTTCCGTGCTATTATATTATCTGTTTTGGATGTTTATGGCTTTATTATACACTTTTATATTATTTTTGGGACCAACCTATTAACCCAGAGCCCAGTGCCAGTTTCTGTTTTTTCCTTGTTTTAGATTATCGTGGAAAAGGAAAATCAAACGGAGTCCAATTGACATGAAACTTCATGGAACTTATTTTTGGAACGGAAGCAATCCAGAAGACTTGGGGTGTATGTAAGGGAAGCAACGAGGAAGGCACGAGGCAGGGGGCGCGCCCACCTGGGCGCGCCCTCCTACCTTGTGGGCCCCTCGTGGCTCCCCTGACGTATTTATTCCTCCTATATATACTCATATACCCTAAAAACTTTGAGGAGTAGAATAGATCGGGAGTTCCGCCGCCAGAAGCCTCCGTAGCCACCGAAAACCAATCTAGACCAGTTCCGGCACCCTGGCGGAGGGAGAAATCCCTCTCCGGTGGCCATCTTCATCATCCTGGTGCTCTCCATGACGAGGAGGGAGTAGTTCTCCCTATAAGTTAGAATATAGTAGATATTACACCAATATGAATTTAGAATGAGTTCACACCAGTACCCAAGTGGTGATTTATTTTCTTATACTAACGGAGCTTACGAGTTTTCTGATAAGTTTTGTGTTGTGAAGTTTTCAAGTATTGAGTGAAGATTCGATGGACTATGGAACAAGGAGTGGCAAGAGCCTAAGCTTGGGGATGCCCAGGGCACCCCAATGCAATATTCAAGGACAACCAAGAGCCTAAGCTTGGGGATGCCCCGGAAGGCATCCCCTCTTTCGTCTTCGTTCATCGGTAACTTTACTTGTAACTATATTTTTATTCACCACCTGATATGTGTTTGCTTGGAGCATCAATTTATTTTATTTAGTTTTGCTTTCTGTTTGAATAAAACACCAAGATCTGAAATTCTTAAATGTTAAAGAGTCTTCACATAGTTGCATAATTATTTGACTACTCATTGATCTTCACTTATATCTTTTGGAGTAGTTTATCATTTGCTCTGGTACTTCACTTATATCCTTTTAGAGCATGGTGGTGGTTTTGAGAGTCCTAAATAGCATGGTAATTTGCTTTGGTTATGAATTTAGTCCCAATATGATGGGCATCCAAGAGGGATATAATAAAAACTTTCATATAAAGTGCGTTGAATACTATGAGAAGTTTGATACTTGATGATTGTTTTGAGATATGAGGATGGTAATATTAGAGTCATGCTAGTGACTAGTTGTGAATTTGAGAGATACTTGTGTTAAAGTTTGTGATTCACGTAGCATGCACGTATGGTGAACCGTTATGTGATGAAGTCGGAGCATGATTTTTTTATTGATTGTCTTCCTTATGAGTGGTCTTTTCCTACCAATCTATCCCCTAGGAGCATGTGTGTAGTACTTTGTTTTGAAAACTAATAGATTTTTGCAATAAGTATGTGAGTTCTTTATGACTAATGTTGAGTCCATGGATTATACGCACTCCCACCCTTCCACCATTGCTGGCCTCTCTAGTACCGCGCAACTTTCGCTGGTACCATAAACCCACCATATATCTTCCTCAAAACAACCAACATACCTACCTATTATGGCACTTCCATAGCCATTCCGAGATATATTGCCATGCAACTTTCCACCGTTCCGTTATTATGACACGCTTCATTATTGTCATATTGCTTTGCATGATCATGTAGTTGACATCGTATTTGTGGCAAAGCCATCGTTCATAATTCTTCCATACATGTCACTCTTGAGTCATTGCACATCCCTGTACACTGCCGGAGGCATTCATATAGAGTCATATTTTGTTCTAAGTATCGAGTTGTAATTCTTGAGTTCTAAGTAATAAAAGTGTGATGATCATCATTATTAGAGCATTGTCGCAGTGAGGAAAGGATGATGGAGACTATGATTCCCCCATAAGTCGGGATGAGACTCCGAATGAAAAAACAGGCCATAAAACAAAGAGAAAAGGCTCAAATAAAAAAATAATACAAAAAATTAAAAAATAATAATAAAATGAGAGAAAAAGAGAGAAGGGGCAATGCTACTATCCTTTTACCACACTTGTGCTTCAAAGTAGCACCATGATCTTCATGATAGAGAGTCTCCTATGTTGTCACTTTCATATACTAGTGGGAATCTTTCATTATAGAACTTGGCTTGTATATTCCAATGATGGGCTTCCTCAAAATGCCCTAGGTCTTCGTGAGCAAGCGAGTTGGATGCACACCCACTAGTTTCTTTTGTTGAGCTTTCATACATTTATAGCTCTAGTGCATCCGTTGCATGGCAATCCCTACTCACTCACATTGATATCTATTGATGGGCATGTCCATAGCCCATTGATACGCCTAGTTGATGTGAGACTATCCTCTCCTTTTTGTCTTCTCCACAACCACCATTCTATTCCACCTCTACTACTATGTCCATGGCTCACGCTAATGTATTGCGTGAAGATTGAAAAAGTTTGAGAACATCAAAAGTATGAAAAAATTGCTTGGCTTGTCATCGGGGTTGTGCATGATTTAAATACTTTGTGTGGTGAAGATGGAGCATAGCCAGACTATATGATTTTGTACAGATAGCTTTCTTTAGCCATGTTATTTTGAGAAGACATGATTTCTTAGTTATTATGCTTGAAGTATTATTATTTTTATGTCAATATTAAACTTTTGTTTTGAATCTTATGGATCTGAACATTCAAGCCAAAATGAAGAGAATTACTTAGAGAAATATGTTAGGTAGCATTCCACATCAAAAATTCTGTTTTTATCATTTACCTACTCGAGGACGAGCAGGAATTAAGCTTGGGGATGCTGATACGTCTCCAACGTATCTATAATTTTTTATTGTTCCATGCTATTATATTATCTGTTTTGGATGTTTATGGGCTTTATTATACACTTTTATATTATTTTTGGGACTAACCTATTAACCCAGAGCCCAGTGCCAGTTTCTGTTTTTTCCTTGTTTTAGAGTATCACAGAAAAGGAAAATCAAACGGAGTCCAATTGACCTGAAACTTCACGGAACTTATTTTTGGAACGGAAGCAATCCAGAAGACTTGGGGTGTACGTAAGGGAAGCAACAAGGAAGGCACAAGGCAGGGGGCGCGCCCACACACCTGGGCGTGCCCTCCACCCTCCTGGGCCCCTCGTGGCTCCCCTGACGTATTTCTTCCTCCTATATATACCCATATACCTTAAAAACTTTGAGGAGCAGAATAGATCGGGAGTTCCGCCGCCAGAAGCCTCAGTAGCCACCGAAAACCAATCTAGACCTGTTCTGGCACCTTGTCGGAGTGGGAAATCCCTCTCCGGTGGCCATCTTCATCATCCCGGTGCCCTGCATGATGAGGAGGGAGTAGTTCTCCCTCGGGGCTGAGGGTATGTACCAGTAGCTATGTGTTTGATCTTTCTCTCTCTCTCATGTTCTTGAGGTGGGACGATCTTGATGTATCGCGAGCTTTGCTATTATAGTTGGATCTTATGATGTTTCTCCCCCTATACTCTCTTGTAATGGATTGAGTCTTCCCTTTGAAGTTATCTTATCTTATCGGATTGAGTCTTTAAGGATTTGAGAACACTTGATGTATGTCTTGCGTGGGATAACCGTGGTGACAATGGGTTATTCTATTGATTCACTTGATGTATGTTTTCGTGATCAACTTGTGGGTTCCACCCATGAACCTATGCATAGGGGTTGGCACACGTTTTCATCTTGACTCTCCGATAGAAACTTTGGGGCACTCTTTGAAGTACTTTGTGTTGGTTTGAATAGATGAATCTGAGATTGTGTGATGCATATCGTATAATCATACCCACGGATACTTGAGGTGACATTGGAGTATCTAGGTGACATTAGGGTTTTGGTTGATTTGTGTCTTAAGGTGTTATTCTAGTATGAACTCTTGAATAGATCGATCAGAAAGAATAACTTTGAGGTGGTTTCGTACCCTACCATAATCTCCTTGTTTGTTCTCCGCTATTAGTGACTTTGGAGTGACTCTTTGTTGCATGTTGAGGGACATTTATATGATCCAATTATGTTATTATTGTTGAGAGAAGTTGCACTAGTGAAATTATGAACCCTAGGCCTTGTTTCCTAGCATTGCAATACCGTTTGTGCTCACTTTTATCATTAGTTACCTTGCTGTTTTTATATTTTCAGATTACAAAAACATATATCTACCATCCATATTACACTTGTATCACCATCTCTTCGCCGAACTAGTGCACCTATACAATTTACCACTTTATTGTGTGTGCTGGGGACACAAGAGACTCTCTATTATTTGGTTGCAGGGTTGTTTGAGAGAGACCATCTTCATCCTACGCCTCCCATGGATTGATAAACCTTAGGTCATCCACTTGAGGAAAATTTGCTACTGTCCTACAAACCTCTGCACTTGGAGGCCCAATAACGTCTACACGAAGAAGGTTGTGTAGTAGACATCAGAGGGGGATACACAGTTCTACTTCTTTGAAGACCAGCAGACAAGAGACCATCCAAGAAAGTAACATGTTCCTAATGTGGACTTTCGATCAACCTTGTCACCAGCATAATCAGCATCTAAGAATCCGACTAGATCAAACTCGGAGCCCTTTGCATACCACAATCCTAGTTTTGGGGTGTAAGCCAAATATCAAAGAATTTGCTTCACAGCTAAGTGATGCGATTCCGTTGGTGCCACTTAAAGTTGGGCACACATGCAAACGCTAAGTGTTATATCTGGCCTAGATGCACATAAATAGAGTAAATAACCAATCATGGAGCGGTATAACTTTTGATCGAACTCTTTACCATTGTCGTCGGGACCCAGATGACTTTTGGTTGGCATTGGCGTCGTGCATCCTTTGCAATCTTGCATTCCAAACTTCTTCAGGCAATCTTTGAGGTATTTTTCATGTGATATGAAGGTGTCATTGCTCTGCTAACGGATTTGAAGACCGAGGAATAATTTCAACTCACCCATCATGGACATCTGATATTGCTCTTGCATCATATGTCCAAACTCATCACTGTATTTCTTGTCTGTGCAACCAAAGATAATGTCATCCACATAGATTTGGCATACAAACAGTTCGCCATCATATGTCTTCATGAAGAGTGTGGGATCCAGGGAACCAGATTTGAATCCTGTGCTCTTCAGGAAGTGTTTGAGCGTGTCATACCAAGCACGAGGGGCTTGTTTGAGGCCATACAGTGCCTTCTTGAGCTTGTATACCATGTTAGGATGCTTTGGGTCTTCAAAACCAGGTGGTTGTGCAACATATACTTCCTCAATTTTTCCATTGAGAAAGGCACTCTTTACATCCATTTGATACAGAAGGATGTTGTGATGGTTGGCATAGGCTAGCAGAATGCGAATGGCTTCAAGCCTAGCCACAGGAGCAAATGTTTCATCGAAGTCAATCCCTTCTACTTGAGTGTAACCTTGAGCAACGAGACGAGCCTTGTTTCTGACGACTTGACCGTGCTCATCTTGTTTGTTGCGATAGATCCATTTGGTGCCTATGATGTTGTGCCTCCGAGGATCAGGATGCTTTACTAGTTCCCATACATTGTTCAGCTCGAACTATTGAAGCTCTTCTTGCATTGTTTGAATCCATTCAGGTTCCATGAAGGCTTCAGCAACTTCCTTGGGTTCAGATATAGAGACAAATGCAAAATGTCTACAACAATTTGCTAGTTGTGTTGCTCTTGAATGAGTGAGTGGACCAGGTGCATTGATGCTATCGATTATCTTCTCAATCCGCACTTCACTTGCTACACGAGGATGAATTGGACGAAAATTTTTCTCTCGCTGATCCTTGTCTTCATCTTCAGCATTACCTTCAGGCTGAGCAGTGTCTTCAGGTTGATTAGGTGCAGAAATGATGGTTTCTTCTTCAGCCCGAGCCTCTGAAGGTATGATTTCTCCAGTACCCATAAGCTTGATAGATTCACTTGGTGAGACCTCATCTAGAACATTTGGCAACTGCTCTCTCTGCGAGCCGTTAGTCTCATCGAACCGCACATCCATAGTTTCAACCACTTTATAGTGAAGGAGGTTGAAGACTCTGTACGAGTGCGAATCCTTTCCTTAGCCATGCATAAAACCTTCATGTGCTTTCGGTGCAAATTTTGAAGTGTGATGTGGATCCTTGATCCAGCACCTAGCACCAAATACTCTGAAGTAGCTAACATTTGGCTTCTTACCAGTTAGTAGCTCATATGATGTTTTCTTTAGAAGCTTGTGAAGGTAAACACGGTTGATGACGTGACAGGCAGTGTTAATGGCTTCAGGCCAGAATTTTCTTGGAGTCTTGTACTCATCAAGCATCGTCCATGCAATCTCCATGAGGGTTATGTTCTTGCGCTCCGTGATGCCATTCTCTGCTAAGGTGTGTATGGAGCTGAGAACTCATGAGTGATGCCCAATGTGTCAAGATAAGTGTCGAGGCCAGTGTTCTTGAATTCTGTGCTGTTTTCACTTCTGATGTGCTTGGCCTTGATGCCATAGTTTGTCAAGACACGATTGGCGAATCGTCTGAAGACATGCTGCACTTCATTCTTGTAAAGGATTATGTGCACCCATGTGTATCTTGAGTAGTCATCAATAATGACGAAGCCATAGAGGCAAGTAGTCTTAGTAAGTGTAGAGTAGTGAGTGTCGATGTCAAAACCGGCAGATCTCGGGTAGGGGGTCCCGAACTGTGTGTCTAAGGATTGATGGTAACAGGAGACAAGGGACATGATGTTTTACCCAGGTTTGGGCCCTCTTGATGGAGGTAATACCCTACGTCCTCCTTGATCGACTTTGATGAGTTTAGGGGTTACAAGAGTTGATCTACCATGAGATCGTAATGGCTAAACTCTAATTGTCTAGCTTATATGATTATGATTGCCCCTATGGATTAAACCCTCCGGTTTATATAGATATCAGAGGGGGCTAGGGTTGTACAGAGTCGGTTTATAGAGAAAGAAATATTCACATCCGCATGCTAAGCTTGCCTTCCACGCCAAGGACAATCCCATCCGGACACGGGAGGAAGTCTTCTGTCTTGTATCTTCATGGCCCATTAGTCCGGCCCATGTTACATAGCCCGGACACCCGAGGACCCCTTAATCCAAGACTCCCTAAGTAGCCCATGAACCAGTCTTCAATGACGATGTGTCCGGCGTGTAGATTGTCTTCGGCATTGCAAGGCAGGTTCCTCCATCGAATACTTCAAAGTAGTCCTTGAACATATAATGTGTCCCGCTCTGCGAAATAGACACCACATACAACAACAACAGGATATAATATTTAACAAGTCCCATCTACTGACGGCTTTCGAGGCGAGACATTACGTCCCCTGCCTGGTTATTATTTCGTACCGTCTTTCAACCTTTCGCTCCACATTACAAGACACGGTCTTTATTCGCACATCTCGTCAAAGCAGACATCATGCCCGCTTATCATGGGATTCTTATCAATATGGGTGTGGGTAATGCAACCGTGTCGTTTGCACCATCCCTTGGGAATAGGCGAGCTTTAAGGCCCGTGAGGAGGCGTTCGATATTCATCGCCTTTATAGAGGGATACAAACCCACCTTTCTCCCCCACGCCTACCTCTTCTCAGCCTTTCCAGCCCCGAGCTTTAGCGCCCCGGTCTCGATTTCTTTCATTGCTACCAAGCCTTCTAGTCATGTCCGAATCTAGCTCCCCAGGTAGGTGGACGGCCTCCTCGGTCACCGAGGAAGATATCGCGAAGCTCTGGGAGGCGAGGTACTTGACTGCAAAAATCCCCCACAGGCTTCCTGCAAAGGGGCATGTTATCCCCACACCAAGACCTCGCAAGAGGGTTATGTTCATCGCTGACTTCCTCCGCGGGCTAGGGTTCCCTCTCCACCCCTTTGTTCGCGGCCCTATGTTCTATTATGGGCTAGATTTTCACGACCTAGCTCCGGACTCCTTTCTCCACATCTCGGCATTCATCATTATCTGTGAAGCCTTTCAACGCATCCCCCGCACTTCGGCCTATGGCTCAAGACCTTCAGTGTGAAGCCGAAGATAGTCGACGGGGAGTAGGCGGAGTGCGGCGGCGTGATAACCCACAAGTATAGGGGATCGCAACAGTTTTTGATAAGTAAGAGTGTCGAACCCAATGAGGAGCTAAAGGCAGAACAAATATTCCCTCAAGTTCTATCGACCACCGATACAACTCTACGCACGCTTGACATTCGCTTTACCTAGAACAAGTATGGAACTAGAAGTACTTTGTAGGTGTTGTTGGATAGCTTTGCAAGGTAATAAAGAGAGCATAAATAAAAGCTAGGGGCTTTTTAGATAAAGACACAATAAAGTAAATATAGTGAGTGTGGGAAAGTGGTGGTAGGAGTTGCGAAATTGCCCCTTGAGCAATTGACTACTTTACTAGACCGATAGCAAGTATTATGTGGGAGAGGCCACTGCTAGCATGTCAACCCTGACTTGGAATTCTATGCACTTATGATTGGAACTATTAGCAAGCATCCACAACTAGTAATGTTCATTAAGGTAAAACCCAACCATAGCATTAAGATATATTGGTCCCCCTTCAATCCCGTATGCATCAATTTCTATGCTAGGTTGAAGCTTCTGTCACTCTTGCCCTCTAATACATAGTACTATCAACATACAACTAACCCTAGGGTGTGATCCACGTGCGCAATCATATGATGGGCACCAAAGGACAGCAACATAACCACAAGCAAATTAAATCAATCATAGCAATTCATCAACCACCAACAGGACAACGAAAATCTACTCAGACATCATAGGATGGCAACACATCATTGGATAATAATATGAAGCATAAAGCACCATGTTCAAGTAGAGGGTACAGCGGGTTGCGGGAGAGTGTACCGCTGTAGATAGAGGGCGGAAGGTGATGGAGATGTTGGCAAAGATGGCAGAGGTGTTGCTGTAGATCACGGTGATGATGATGGCCCCGGGTGGCACTCCGGTGCCACCGGAATCGACAGCGAGAGAGCCCCCCTCCTTCTTCTTCTTCCTTGACCTCCTCCCTAGATGGGAGAAGGGTTTCCCCTCTGGTCCATGGCCTCCATGGCACGGGAGGGGCAAGAGCCCCTCCGAGATTGGATCTGTCTCTCTGTCTCTCTCTGTTTCTGCGTTCTTAGATTCTTCCTTTTCACCGTTTCTTATATTCCCGGAGATCCGTAACTCCGATTGGGATATAATTTTGGCACGATCTATATCTGGAAATTAGGTTTCTTGCGGCGAAATAAGGGCACCAACCGCCTTATGGGTGGCCCACGAGTGTTAGGGGCGCGACCAGGGGGGTAGCCGTGCCCCCTGCCTCGTGGCCACCTCGGGCACCGTCTCGCGTGGATTTTCCTTCCCAAAAATCATATATATTCCAAAAAAAATCTCCGTCCGTTTTTATCCCGTTTGGACTCCGTTTGATATGGATATTCGGTGAAACAAAAAATATGCAACAAACAGGAACTGGCATTGGGCACTAGATCAATATGTTAGTCCCAAAAATAGTATAAAAAGTTGCCAAAAGTATATGAAAGTTGTAGAATATTGGCATGGAACAATCAAAAATTATAGATACGACGGAGATGTATCAGCATCCCCAAGCTTAATTCCTGGTCGTCCTCGAGTAGGTAAATGATAAAAAAGAATTTTTTTGATGTGGAATGCTACCTAGCATAATCTTGATCACATATGTAATCATGGAATAAATATTAAGATACAAGTGATTCAAAGCAATGGTCTATCATTTGACATAAAAACAATAATACTTCAAGCCTACTAATAAAGCAATCATGTCCTTTCAAAAAAGCATGGCCAAAGAAAGTTATCCCTACAAAATCATATAGTCTGGCTATTATCCATCTTCACCACACAAAATATTCACATCATGCACAACCCCAATGACAAGCCAAGCAATTGTTTCATACTTTTGACGTTCTAAAACCTTTTCAACTCACGCACTACATGAGCGTGAGCCATGGACATAGCACTATAGGTGGTATAGAATATGATGGTGGAGAAGACAAAAAGGAGAAGACAGTCTCACATCAACTAGGCCTATCAACAGGCTATGGAGATGCCCATCAATAGATATCAATGTGAGTGAGTAGGGATTGGCATGCAATGGATGCACTATAGCTATAAGTATATGAAATCTCAAACTAAACTAAGTGGGTGTGCATCCAACCTGCTTGCTCATGAAGACCTAGGGCATTTGAGGAAGCCCATCATTGGAATATACAATCCAAATTCTATAACGAAAATTGCCACCAGTATATGAAAGTGATAACTCAAGAGACTCTCTATATGAAGAACATGGTGCTACTTTGAAGCACAAGTGTGGTAAAAGGAGAGTAACATTGTCGCTTCTCTCTTTTTCTCTCATTTTTTTATTTTTTTATTCTTTTCTTTGGCGGGCTTCTTTGGCCTCTCTTTTTTTATTTGGGCTTCTTTGGCCTCTTTTATTTTTTGTAAAGTCCGGAGTCTCATCCTGAATTATGGGGGAATCATAGTCTCCATCATCCTTTCCTCACTGGGGCAATGCTCTAATAATGATGATCATCACACTTTTATTTACTTACAACTCAGCATTACAACTCGATATCTAGAACAAAGATATGACTCTATATGAATGACTCCGGCGGTGTACCGGGATGTGCAATGATCTAGCGTAGCAATGACATCAAAAAACATACAAGCCATGAAAACATCATGCTAGCTATCTTATGATCATGCAAAGCAATATGACAATGAATGCTCAAGTCACGTATATGATGATGGAAGTTGCATGGCAATATATCTTGGAATGGCTATGGAAATGCCATGATAGGTAGGTATGGTGGCTGTTTTGAGGAAGGTATATGGTGGGTTTATGGTACCGGCGAAAGTTTCGCGGTACTAGAGAGGCTAGCAATGGTGGAAGGGTGAGGGTGCGTATAATCCATGGACTCAACATTAGTCATAAAGAACTGACATACTTATTGCAAAAATCTATTAGTTATCAAAACGAAGTACTACGCGCATGCTCCTAGGGGGATAGATTGGTAGGAAAAGACCATCGCTCTTCCCCGACCGCCACTCATAAGGAAGACAATTAATAAATAAATCATGCTCCGACTTCGTCACATAACGGTTCACCATACGTGCATGCTACGGGAATCAAAAACTTCAACACAAGTATTTCTACTAATCCACAACTACCCACTAGCATGACTCTAATATCACCATCTTTATATCGCAAAACTATTGCAAGGAATCAAACATATCATATTCAGTGATCTACAAGTTTTATGTAGGATTTTATGACTAACCATGTGAATGACCAATTCCTGTCATCTCTCTAAATAGATATAAGTGAAGCAAGAGAGTTTAATTCTTTATACAAAATATATGCCCATCCTCTAACAAATATAAGTGAAGCAAAAGAGCATTCTACAAATGGTGGTTGTCTATGTAAAGAGAAACAGGCAATCCAAGCTTCAAATGATATAAGTGAAGCACATGAAGCATTCCATAAAGCCATACTCAAAAGATATAAGTGAAGTGCATAGAGCATTCTATAAATAAACCAAGGACTATCTCATACCAGCATGGTGCATAAAATAAAAATGAAAACTAAATGCAAAAGACGCTCCAAGATTGCACATATCGCATGAACGAAGCGAATCCAAAAACATATTGATACTTGTTGAAGAAAGAGGGGATGCCTTCCGGGGCATCCCCAAGCTTAGACACTTGAGTCTACTTGAATATTTACTTGGGGTGCCTCGGGCATCCCCAAGCTTGAGCTCTTTCCTCTCTTCCTTCTTCTCATATCGAGACCTTCTCGATCATCGAACACTTCATCCACACAAAACTTCAATAGAAAACTCGGTAAGATCCGTTAGTATAATAAAGCAAATCACTACTCTAAGTACTGTTGAAAACCAATTAATATTTTTTTTTTGCATTGTCTACTGTAGTATTACTCTTTCATGGCTTAATCCACTGATATAAATCGATAGTTTCATCAAAGCGAGCAAACTATGCATCAGAAACAGAATCTGTCTCAAACAGAACAGTCTATAATAATCTGAACATTCACCATACTTATGATACTTTAAAAATTATACCAAAATTAGGAAAAATAAACAATTTGCATTGGAAGACAGTGCAAAAATAATCAGAACCATTTGACGTCCCAGCTAAAAATGTAAAATCGCGCACTACAGCCAAAGTTTCTTTCCTGCACCGTACAAACCATCAAGCAAATGTAAACATCCTAAAGGCAAACCTTGGCACATTATTATTCTAATACAATGGAATTGTAGAAGGGGATAATTATTTTTATTTAAAAGTTTCTGTAATCAAGATTCACAAGGTTTCCGTGAGCATGAACAAAGTTCAAGGCTAGCTCCCACTTCAACAATGCTTGTCTTTCTCACTTTCGCTTTCCTTTTTGAAAAAGTTTTGGGTTCCCCTATTTATTTTTGTTGTTTTTAAACTATATGAAAGCACTCAACAGAAATAAATGACTCTCTAAAACTTCCGGGTTGTCTCCCTGGCAGCGCTTTCTTGAAAGCCATTAAGCTAGGCATATAGTGCTCAAGTAATGGATCCACACGGATCCCAAGGTATATCAAAGCCAATTTTAATTAACAATGATTTGTAATTTAGTAGTGAGCACAAAGTAACATATATCATGCAATGACGAAGTCTAACTCTCTTCCTATGCATAGGCATGTCATAAAAGAACAATTCATGCACACAAAGTAAAGGCCAATGCATAGTATAAACAGTTTCTTGCAATTTTGTTGTATTGGAAACATAAAGAGGCGGAGATGTAGTTCCTATCTCATAATAATTGCAAGTAGGAGCAGCAAGCACATGCATATTATATTCATAAAAATCATCATGTGCAATGGTAAAAGGCAACCCATCAATATATTCCTTAATAAGAGCAAACTTCTCCGATATAGTGTAGTTTGGAGAATTCAAAAAGATAATAGGACTATCATGTGTGGGTGTAATAGCAACAATTTCATGTTTAACATAAGGAACTATAGCAAGTCCATCTCCATAAGCATAATTCATATTGGCATCTTGGCCATAAGCATAGCAAGCATCATCAAAAAGGGATATTTCAAGAGAATCAATGGGATAATAACAATCATCATAGCAATCATCCTCCGGTAAGCACGAAGGGAAATTAAACAATGTATGAGTTGAAGAGTTACTCTCATTAGAAGGTTGGCATGGGTAGCTAATCCGCTTTTCCTCCTTTTGTGCTTCGCTCTCCTCATGATCTTTTTCATCCAATGAGCTCACAGTTTCATCAATTTCTTCTTCCATAGACTCCTGCAAAATATTAGTCTCTTCTTGGAAAGCGGAGACTTTCTCAATAAGTGCATTAATTTCATAATTGTATTCATAATTCTCATAACAATATTTAAGGATAGCTAAATTTTCAGGTCTATAAACCGAGTAATCAAAATCTTCACTCTTCAAACATAGATTCAATTTCATAAGCACCCATAAAAGCAACAAATTCTTCTATTTGTTCCACATCATAGTAATCATATATACCTCTAGCATAAGAAGCTAAGGTTTTATTATCATTAAATTCGCATAAAAAGGGAAGGTGTGGAGCCTTCATCTTAGAGCAACAAGTATAATCATATCTCAAGCATAGTTGCCTAGCATACCAATTCAATATATGAATTTGATCCCATAATAGTTTCCCTTTTTGTGTCAAGTGGTAATCCCTAAAATATTCACGTTGATCCAACGTTACTCCCATTACATAATTGAATGGGGTTTTCTCAGGATTATTAAAGTAGTACATAATATTTTTCACATAACCAGCATCGAGGGTTTTAGGAGGTTCCCCATCTCCATGAGTAGCAAGTACACCTAATTTTTTTGGTATTTCGTGTTCCATATCCATAACTAAAGATAAATAACAACTAAGAAGAGCAAATAAAAATTACTTAGTGATAAAGCAAACAAGCACACACGAGAATATTCACCCCACGCTATTGCTCCCCGGCAACGGCGCTAGAAAAAGGTCTTGATAACCCACAAGTATAGGGGATCGCAACAGTTTTCGATAAGTAAGAGTGTCGAACCTAACGAGGAGCTAAAGGCAGAACAAATATTCCCCCAAGTTCTATCGACCATCGATACAACTATACGCACGCTTGACGTTCGCTTTACCTAGAACAAGTATGAATCTAGAAGTACTTTGTAGGTGTTGTTGGATAGGTTTGCAAGGTAATAAAGAGAGCGTAAATAAAAGCTAGGGGCTGTTTAGATAAAGACACAATAAAGTAAATATAGCAAGTGTGGAAAAGTGGCGGTAGGAGTTGCGAAATTGCCCCTTGAGCAATTCACTAAGTTACTAGACCGATAGCAAGTATTATGTGGGAGAGGCCACTGCTAGCATGTCATCCCTGACTTGGAATTCTATGCCCTTATGATTGGAACTATTAGCAAGCATCCGCAACCACTAATGTTCATTAAGGTAAAACACAACCATAGAATTAAGATATATTGGTCCCCCTTCAATCCCGTATGCATCAATTTCTATGCTAGGTTGAAGCTTCTATCACTCTTGCCCTCCAATACATAGTCCTATCAACATACAACTAACCCTAGGGTGTGATCCACACGCGCAATCATATGATGGGCACCAAAGGACAGCAACATAACCACAAGCAAATTAAATCAATCATAGCAATTCATCAACCACCGATAGGACAAAAAAATCTACTTAAACATCATAGGATGGCAACACATCATTGGATAATAATATGAAGCACCATGTTCAAGTAGAGGGTATAGCGCGTTGCGGGAGAGTGGACCGCTGTAGATAGAGGGGGGAAGGTGATGGATATGTTGGTGAAGATGGCGGAGGTGTTGGTGTAGATCGCGGTGATGATGATGGCCCCCAGTGGCCCCCCTTCTTCTTCTTCTTCCTTGACCTCCTCCCTAGATGGGAGAAGGATTTCCCCTCTGTTCCATGGCCTCCATGGCACAGGAGGGGCGAGAGCCCCTCCGAGATTGGATTTGCCTCTTTGTTTCTCTTTGTTTCTGCGTTCTCAGATTCTTCCCTTTCACCATTTCTTATATTCCCGGAGATCCGTAACTCCGATTGGGCTAAAATTTTGACACAATCTCTATTCGGAAATTAGCTTTCTTGCAGTGAAAGAAGGGCACCAACCGCCTTACAGGTGGCCCACGAGGGAGAGGGGTGCGCCCAGGGTGCAGGCGCGCCCCCTGCCTCGTGGCCACCTCGGGTACCATCTCGCGTGGATTTTTCTTCCCAAAAATCATATATATTCCAAAACAATCTTCGTCAGTTTTTATCCCGTTTGGACTCCGTTTGATATGGATATTCTGCGAAACAAAAAACATGCAACAAACAGGAACTGGCACTGGGCATTGGATCAATATGTTAGTCCCAAAAATAGTATAAAAAGTTGCCAAAAGTATATGGAAGTTGTAGAATACTGGCATGGAACAATCAAAAATTATAGATACGACGGAGATGTATCACGGCGCTATAGTGAGAAAGCTCGCCAATTATGTCTGGCCGAAGGACACTTACCCGGAAACCCGCAACTTATGGCATTAGGGGTGGTTTTAGATCACCAAACCTCGCGGTACCAAATGGGCAGCCACGCGTGTGTTCCGATCTGACCCTCCATTGCAACTCGCATCGTGGATTAGTAAGGGGCTTGACTGGGGATCAACTGATGAAGTGCAGACGCTGCAAAGTCGTATCTAGAGCATCCTCTAAAAGGACACTGGCCTCATTAACGTGATCCAGGTGATGCTAGTTCGCTGGGTTCTCCTGTGTCAGCGACGGCCTCTCCGCATGTGGCAGTTCAACCGAGAAGGGTGGTGGACCCTTCAGCAACTCTTCAACACAATGCACAGAGGGATGTGGAAACTATTCTTCAAGGCTCGAAAGAAGGGACAGATACATCTGAGGACATCGGCCTCGACTGCAATCATCTGGATACCTCGGTAAGTACCCAACTCCTGAATGCAATTCAGTTAATTATCCCATAGCGATGTACTGAGAAACCTATCTTCAACCAGAGTGGGATAAAGAAGGCGGAGCGAATCAGGTGTTCGGCTCCACTTCCCGAAGACTCAGCTGATCCTATGTTAATGAGGACGCTGGCCACGGCGCTGTATCAAATGCCGGCGAGGGAGGACAAGAAGAAGAGCAAGAGGGCTGAAGGTGGCCTCCGCTCTAAAGGTGTACTGTACGCTACGTCTGGGGAGGCTGAAGCTCCCTCTTCCTAAGACAAAGACAACGGGGAAGAATAAGAAAGGGATATCCCTTCCCCCCACAGGAAGAAAAGGAATGGCCCCGAAGGCTTGGAGGTGGAGGCACCCAAGAGAGCAAAGATATCTCTATCAGATGGTTTGGGTTCAGAGGACGATGTTAACGCAGAGCTCCTTTTTACGAACAAGCCCTTTGCCGAATCGTAAGTAAACAAGGATTCTCTAGATATATCCCATTCTTTTTAGTTTTGCAAGTGTAACATTTAAACCATATGTTCGCAGTCCAGCCTGTTATCTACCTCCACAATCCTTGTCATCGGGGGACTTGCCTCCGGAGATGATGGAAACTGAGACGCCTCCATAATCTTCACTGCCCCTTAGGGTGGACGACTTCGAGGTGTCGTCTCGGAGGATCTCCCCTAACCATCCAGCAGCGCGGGGGACAGAGGAGACAGCGCCCGAAGGCGATATTTCGACCGTCAAGGGTCAAGGGGAGGCGGCCCCCGCGGGGACCAACAATACGGGCCCCGAACTATCCAGTTTAGATCCGGAGACGACCCAAGGGTCGAGTAAGCCTTCCCCTTTTGGAGGGAGCTTGCACTCCCGCAGCAGCCTCTAGGAATGCGAAGGTGCCGGATACACTAATGGGCACATTGCAAAGTGCATCCATCATAGAGGAACATCACACCTTAATGGGTACGGTAGTTGAGAGGATTCTGTCCGCGAGAAGCGGATTGAACGAAGCCTTCATGAGCCTACTGAGTGACTTCAAGGTATGCAATGTAATAACTGCTCTTTTCATGCAAAAATGTGCCTGTGTATAGATAGTAGCCCCTGAGACTCTGGTCGGCTTCCACAGGGAGGCGATCAGAGGATTGAAAAGGATTTGCTCAGGAACTAACATGATTAATTTGAAAACAGGCTGTTATGTCAAAGGCGACTGCCCAAGCCACGGAAGTTGCAGATTTAAAGCAGAAACTTGAATTAGCTGATGAAGACATCACCCATATTAATAGGCGGCTCGATGAGGCACAAGGTATGTTTTGGCACCGCCCGCTTACACATGTATAATAGTATGAGCATGAAGCTGAAAACTGTACAATGTGATATGCATGACTTTAGATGGTGCTACCACGGTTGAGACCCTGTGACCCGAGCTTGCCTAGGCCAGGGAGCAGGCGAGAGTGAGTAATGCGGCTATCCAGAAGGCGGTTGCTGATTTAAAGGCCGAACAGGCTACTCGGCGCCAGTGCGAGGGGAGAATATCTGTCATGGAGCGAGAGCTAAAGGATACCACTGGCAAATGCAAATCACTCGAGGAGGATAACAATGCCAAGGGCGCCGAACTGCACAAGGCCTTACAAGAGGCGAGAGAAGCACGGTCCGAGTCTAGAGCGGCTCGGGAGGAGATCCGGCAAGCTGGGTAGATAGCGGCTGGTAAGCCCCTTCTTTTACATACTAAATTCGGCGACCCAAAGTATGATGTTCTTAATCAATTGTGGAGTTCTCGAGACGCGTTCTTGGACCTACCGAAGAGTGTCTCGGACGCAGCGCAGTTCTTCCAAGCACGGGAAGGACGTTCTGCGGAGAAGCTTTTCTAGTCACAATCAAACATGCCACGGTGTTAGGCGTTGCTGAACGAACAGATGGCATAGTGGGCCGAGCTCCACGAGATGTCCGGAGCTGCTATGAAGGATGTCATGGTCTGGCTATGGCCGACTGAACCCATTCTGGATAGCTATTTCGGTTTGGTGCAGCGAGTTGTCGATGTAGTGCCATGTATTGACACCGTCAAGCGGTCGGCGTGCATAGAAGGTGCTCAGATGGCCTTTGCCCGCATCAAGATGTACTAGGAAAAGATCAAGGCTACCGATGTTGCGGCTAAGGGCCTGCTCGGCGGCAAGGACCACCGCACGCTGGAGCATTATTTGGAGGACATCCTAGAGGGCGCCCGCTTGATAGAGGGCCAGTGCTCGAAGGACATTATGTTCGAGTAGATGCACTGGAATTGTGAGAACAATATTATGATATATTAAGGCTGTGTTATATTCATACCATTTTCTGAAAGTTTTTTCCTCCCGAGTGGCCATTTTTTAATATGAAAGTTTTCCAGTCATTGGCTTTAGCCCCCTTTCATATAATACTGGGGTGTTTGGATTAGCACCTGATCACTCTTGACCCAATGTCCTGGTCCGTAACAGAGGTGTCAGTGCGGCGAACTAGGCAATCGGACTATAGGGCTTTAACACTTTCACTTAGCCGTAGGAGTTTTACGGTGGGTCTATGATGTAGCCCCTAGTATGTACGCGGTGATCTGAATACGGTTGCGTTACATAGGTGACCGAGAAACAGTCCTTCGTGTAATACGGAAAAATCACTAATGATTGTAATGAATCACCAAGTGGCTGACCACCTCTCGCCGCATCATGACAGTCAGTTTTCGGCTTTCTCTACTGAGGTGCTTAACCGGACGAACCAGAAACATAATCACATTAGTTCTCCCTTTACTACCCTAGCCGATCAGACGGAACGTAAGGTAGCAAGCACAGGAGCCGGGCAACCCAACTATTGACCAAAGACATGATTCGGAGCCGATGCATATAATGCCGAACTCGGGACGTCGAACTGTGCTGAAAAGCTGTTTGGACTTTTGTTTGGCAACACATATGCTTCCTTATAGAGCCCCTGGCTGTTTTATGCCGAGGTGTGTACGTGGAACCACATAACAAACGGAATAAAAACGATACCGAATAAGAATTTTGGTTCACTGAAATCTGATTGATACGTCAAATCGTAATCTTACGGAAGGTACCATAATCACCAAGGTCATTTTACATGCCGGGGGTCTAGGGCGAAGGGAAAAGCTCTATACAGGTCCTTGAGGGAAGTTGTGGTCTTCCTACTGCACGTCTACGCCGCTTTTCGCCCAAATAAGAAAGACTTCTTTAAAGGAATGGTCTTCGGCCATGTATACGGAACCTCGGAAAGAGTCCTCGTGGGTCCGAAGAATGAGTAGGTGTTGATTCACCTACGATAGAAAAGGAAGGATGAGTAAAGAAAGTGCAAGGCCATATAAGGTCGAACCTTTGTATAGGCATGTCCGTATATTGCCTCTGTCGATGCCCAAGGTATTTTGAGTGCATAACTGCACACGCGCGGTGCGAATTCCTCTGATGTACATGGTGGTTGACGGAGGCTAGGCTACTAATCCAGCCCTGAAGTTGCTAGACTGCCGGTATGTAGGATTGATTGGTCCTGCGTGGGGAAGTCTAATGGCCTGATAGCCGAGGGGCTGTTCGGCTTGATAGGGCTGCTTTGTAATGACACCACGTGGACCAGGCATCTTGAGCTTCAAATAGGCGTAATGCGGGACCGCATTGAAGCGGGCAAAAGCAGTTCGTTCGACCAGTGCGTGATAGCTGTTGCGGAAGGGGACGATGTTGAAGATCAAGTCTTCGCTTTGGAAGTTGTCCGACGAACCAAAGACTACTCCCGACGTGATTGAGCCCGTACAGCGGGCCTCTTTTCCAAGTATTACTCCTTTGAAGGTAGTTCTAGTGGGTTTGCTTCTTGACGGAACAATACCCATTTTGCGGACAGTGTCCTGATAAGGTAGATTGAGACTGCTGCCGCCATCCATGAGGACTCGCGTAAGATGGAATCCGCTGATGATTGGATCGAGGACCAAGGTTGCCGAACCTCCATGATGGATACTGGTTGGGTGGTCCTTTTGATCAAAGGTGATCAGACAAGCCGACCATGGGTTAAATTTGGGGGCGACCGGCTCCCTAGTGTAGCCATCCCGTAGTGCGTGTTTGTGCTCCCTCCTAGGGGTATGTGTGACATATATCATATTCACTGTTTTTACTTCGGCGGGAAATTGCTTCTGTCCCCCTGTGTTCGGCTGACGAAGCTCTTGGTCCTCGTTGTTGCTTGGCGACCCCTTTCCCTTATGTTCGACGTTAAGCTTGCCGACTTGCTTGAAGACCCAACAATTTCTGTTGGTGTGATTGGCGGGTTTATTGGGGGTGCCATGAATCTAGCAAGGCCGATCAAGTATTCTATCTAGACTGGATGGCCATCTCTGTTTTCCTTGAATGGCTTTTTCCGCTGACCGGGTTTGGAGCCACTGAATCCGGCGTTAACCGTCGTGCCTTGTGTTCCTTCATTTTTGTTTCGATGCTTGTGCTTGTCGCGTCGTGGCTTGCCATTGCCGTCCCGGGTTTCAGAGGTACCAGGGTCCTTGGTGCTATTGCTTCCGAGAGCAAGCCAACTGTCTTCTCCCGGACAAGAACGGGTCATAAGTGCGGTGAGGGCTGTCATGGACTTCGGCTTTTCTTGGCCGAGGTGTTAGGCGAGCCACTCGTCTCGGACGCTATGTTTGAAGGCCGCGAGGGCATCTTCGTTCGAACAATCCACAATGTGGTTCTTTTTTATTAGGAACCTTGTCCAAAGCTATTGGGCCGATTCCCCAGGTTGCTAGATTATGTGGCTAACACTACGAGAGAAAACCCTAGCAGTAGCGCGGGTATTTTCCCTATTAGTAGTGCGGGACGACGCGCTACTGATAAGGCGCTACAGCTAACATGTAGTAGTAGCGCCTGTCGTCCCATGCTACTGCTATACATGGCTAGCAGTAGAGCGCTTTAGTGCAGAGCGCTGCTGGTAAGGGAGCTCTACTGCTAACTTTGTTCCCCTCGCTACTGCTAGTTTTATTAGTTTCTATTTTTTCTGCATATTTGTTTTGTATTTGAATAGGCTTTATACAATAATCTTTAGAATATCATACACATACAAATGTAATCCTAGCATATACATACAAATAGTGTCATCAAATCATGTCATCATCATAATCATCATCCAACACAAAGTGGTCTCTCGTCCTCATCTCGAAAATAGCGATACAAGTCTCGATTACTTGCAACTACGTCGTCATCCATCGAAACAATGATATACGCGAGAAGAGCTATCACTTTGCGTGAGTGTGGAACTATGCAGTACAGGAGTTCGTATCCCTCTCTCGCATTAGCGTGAACCTAAACTAACTATTGGCTGTTGCTCGGAAACCGGAAACTGGTACACCTGGGCCTGACATTCCGGCCACTCAATGTATACTCCTGGCGTAGCACTTCTTTGCCATCGCTGATCTATAAACCTGCATCATCACATGAGTCGATGATATGCAACATATACAATTGAGCAACAGAAAGAGACAAACTTGGAAAAAATATAAGCAACATATCATAAGCATAAATAACAAAGTTCATCGTACCCAAAATGCCCTAACTAGAGTGATCTTCACTAGTCGAGGAGGATTGTTTAATTACATCACAAATAAAGTTTCGTCGTGCATAATTCAAAGTTTCGTCATACGGATAGTATGGACTAAACGGACACATATATCGACAATCACTCCATGTCGTGCCATCGATCCAAGTCAGGTAGATAGTCCCCGAGCTTAGTGAAAGGCTTCAGGTCGACACACAGAGTGGCTAAGCGTGTTCGGACGTCTTCCCGCGACATTTGTCCTTCTTCGTAGAACATCCCTTTTTTTCGATGACCTCCTTCATGATGATTTGGGCAAGTTCGCGCTGGATGTGATAGAACTCAGCTCGAAGTCGATGATCCTCGATATCTCCTAAGTTCTTTACCCATTGCATAATATGGGAATCGCCGGATCTAGGTGAGATGCGAAGGTTCTGGTGATCCCGTCTGTACTCCAGCATGTGGTGTAGGACATAGAATCCACCATTAAGAGAATCACTCGGTTGCTCGATGTAGTAGAAGTCGGTCTTATGGCCGAAGGCGGGCCTGCTGTCCCTTTTCTTCTTGTCCTTGACCTCTCCACCCCGTGCGCCGTAGTAAAACAGAGCAATGTCGAGAACAAACTTGATGTGGGTGTAATCCTTCTTTTAATTTTCTTTGACGAGTCCATGTAAAGAGCGTGGGAGTACCGGGGGTAGCGGATGATGAGGACGGTGCGCCCGCCGCTGCGCAAAATAAGTACATCAACTATTGTCGCCAAGTGCACGTTGTCGCAGTCACCAGAACCCTGTCCTTCATCGTTGCTAGCCATATTTCCTATGATTAAATATAGTCAATTAATTATAGACCTAATAAAATGAATAATGACACAAAGAAGGCCTATGCTTTGCAGCAACGTTGACTCCTTCCTGGTGCAGCAAATCCCGGGCACTCGATATGTCCTAGTTTGTAGCACAAGTCATGCCGAAATTCACGGAATTTTCGGCATGACTTTTGCTAAAAAGTGGAAAAGTCGAGCACCTGAAATTTGCCGGAATGGAAATGAATCAACATTTCGGCAAAACATAGGCCACTCGGCTTCATTCCCATGAAACAGTGTTCAAATATCCATCTTCGACACTGCAACACATGTCCAAATATGCACGAGCAACTACATGTCCAAATTTCACCAGCTAATTCAAAAACTAAGTGTAGAAGGAAATTCATTTAACTACTAATAGAACAAAATTCAGTTAACTTTAGTGCTCTATATGATGAAAGGAAAAAAATTCATTTAACTACTAATTTCATTCATTTAGGTTATTCATTTAAACCTAATTAACCTGCTATACCACTACTACTAGCTGCACTACTAACCTAATTAACCTAGCAAAACCCTACAGCCCTAACTAAAAACCATCTAATTAATATCTACTAGTACCACTACTGTCCTAACCTAATTAACATCTACTAGTATCACTATATACTACAAGCAGCACTGCTACAACATTTTCTTCAATTTTGAAAAAACATCTATGAAAACAAAAACCCTAATTAAACCCTACTACCCTAACTAACTTTTGCTGTAAACCAAATTTTTAGCTCTAAACTAATTTGCTCTAACATCTACCACTTAACATCTTTTGCTCTAAACTAATTTTTTTTCTTTAAACTAACTTTTGCTCTACCAATTTTTGCTCTAAAATGCAGAGAGAGAGGAGTGGTGGGGGGCTTACAGAGAGGGGAGAGACGGTGGCGGGGAGGTCTTCGGCGACGGAGGCAGGGGCGCGGGGGGGGGGGGGGGCTCGGGCTCGGGCATCGGCGGTCCTGGGCGGGCTCAGGCGGCGGTGAGGTCGAGGGCCACCGCGGTGAGGTCGAGCGCGGCCTCGGGCGGCGGTGGTGAGGCTGAGGGCGGCCTCGGGCGGCGGCAGTGAGGATGAGGGCGGCCTCGGGGGGAGACGGTGAGGTTGCGGGCGTCCACGCCAACAAGAGACAGCGGCGAAGTGGGGCGACGGTGAATTTGGGAGACGACAACGAAGTGGGGTGAGGGATTTGGCGGAGAAGTGGTGGCCGGGGGGAGGGAAATCGCTGGTTAAGTGAAGCATAACAGTTGCACTTCCGAGAAGATATTGGGAGAGTCACGAACCACCGATATGTTACTAAGCTCGAGAACAACCTTGCTTTTCAGGGCAAGTTGATATGATCAAAGAGTGAGGGATTGACACAATCCTAACTCATTGATCAAAGTGTGCATCGGAAATAAGGACTAGGCAGCACGATCAATCTTAGGATGATGATTCAATAACCAACACGCTAAGAATGAGAATATTGTCCATTAACTACCAAGCAACGAGGTTGCTAGGAGTATCGATTTCACACATCATAGTTCACTTGTCGGCATTCCGGTTATGGCAACACGGGACCGAGGAATGAACAATGATGGCGAGAGTATCACTGCATCAAAAATTCATAAGAGAAGGTGCAATTCTCATGACGTTCCTGACATAAAAGTTGGTAATACTTCGGGGTAGAACATAATCAAAGCTTGATTGCATTTGATCTGCGGAATACAACTGCTTTGACCCAATCCTAGAAATGGATGAGGTACTGGAGTTTGTTTCTCCTAGTCATTCTGGAACTAGAATGGCTAGATGGACCACAGGAATAATAAGCATCGATAACACGGATGCACAATTACTCCTGACTATCAATTGATAGATGATGGTTGGAATACAAATGAAGAGGGACAACTCAAGGGAACATATATCTTTCTAAGTTGTGGATACATAGGTTAGTATGTTGAGCAAAGCTCAACATTTCTCCCGGATAACCCATGCAGAAAGGTAGAACTGGCAGATTCACAATGTAGAATAGAGAACTCATTAAGAGCACTCTAGTTGTGATCTTTTGATTCAAACGAATTTTCTGCCAAGGATGATTCATGGTATTTGGAAGAATGATATACCACGGACCTCAAAGACTATCAGAAAGATTACTAATATCCTAAAGGTACGAGCAACACTATCAACACGAGGTAACTAGAGTGAGTCTTGGGTCAAGAACCCAGGAGTAGAATACCTACTACTAAATGGCATCACGGGATGCTTTCGAGAATGGTGGTCAGATTCATCACACTGGGAACACAAAACATGGCTAGATTACTAGATGGTTTCCTAAGACACCTAGGGTCATAATAGTAGCTCGAACATATACGCCGAGGCAATGGAGTACCTCACAGACCAATTAGTGTGATTAATCCGGCCCAAATGGACATCAGGAACATGGAGGAATGATTGCAAGTGCATCAGACTATCTAGAAACCTGGGATGACCCGGACAGCATAACGGCTGTAAATGCTCAAAAATATTTGAGACAACCTACAAAAATGGTGTCATAACCACTCAATATCACAATATCAAGGTTCTGAGGCCAGCTATGAACACATGGAAGTAGTAGGAACTGAACTGAGGCTTAAATCCATCAATCCTATAAGTCTCTATCATAGTAACTCGTCATCCTGATAGATAGATGAGAAGGCCTGGTTCTTAATCCCCGTAGAAGGGAAGAGGTTGACTCAAATCAGAAGGCCATGAGGTATAAGGAGGAAAAAGAGCCTTACGTTCCCTTTCACAATCAATTCACCTACATAACTAAATCATTTCTAGACACAACTTCGACCGGTTTGGCTTGGTAATCCTATAGGCAGTCAGGCTCTGATACCAAAGCTGTCAGGACCCCGATTCCAAGTCACATCGATCTAGCTGGTAAGACCTCATATCACCTTGCAGCCTCACGTACGGTATTCCCACGGGTGTCGCCTTACCATGGCCCAGGACCGTTTGCGCCCTTTTGGCTCACGTATATGATAGTGTCGCTAGCATCCATATGACAGAGAACCCAGGCCGACATGGCTAGTCGTGAACCCAAAGCGGCACTAACCCATGGGGACAGGCATACATGAATCAACTTCAAACATGTCGGTCAGCAGCGTGTGAATCCGGGCTGTAGCACTGGGCTAACAGGACCCCGGTAACCCGGGCTGTAGCAGGCTAGGCAGGACTCCGGAGGTCACCGCGTGACATTTCCCCGAAGGGACAGACATAGGAACGAAGTGAAACACATGCCGGCCAGTCAAGTGTCCTGAGCAGTAGTGCTTGGCTAGCAGGACTCCTGTGAACCGGGCTATAGCGGACTGCTATGGCTCATGGAAGCATAAGACTACATTTCCCCATAAGAGAGACTACCAAGGATAAACAACTAGATTGTCGGATCCCACACATACCAAGCATTTCAATCATACACACAATATGCTCGACATGTGTAAATACAACATGGCATCTCAACAAGACTCTATGACTCAAACATTTATTCATTAGGCTCCGAGGAGCGAGATATTACAAACATGGGTCTCATGACCCAACAATCATAGCATACAAATCAAGCACATGCGGAAGCTTAACATGTCTGAGTACAGACATCTAAAAATGAAAAAGGCTAAGAAGCCTGGCTATCTACCAGATCCTGTCGAGGGCACAAGATCGTAGCTGAGGTATCAAGCTAAACGTCGAAGTCCACACGGAACTACTAGCGAGACTGACGTCTCTTTGCAAAAACATAGAATAGGCAAACGTGAGTACAAATGTACCCACCAAGACTTACATCAGAACTAACTACATATGCACCGGTATCAACAAAGGGGGAGTGGAGTTTAACTACAACAAGCCAACTTTGACTCAGTGGCTAACCTGAACTACGACTGCAAGCAACTCTTTGAGGTGGCGCACATGAGTCTACATATTCACCATATCAATACACCACTATGGGTCCGCTCTCGTCTCCCTACGAGAACGCCATCCATAGCACACATGCTTATCTTGTGAGTTTTAGGGTATCCACTTTCACTTGTCTATGAACTGTTATAGGCAACCCAGATGTCATTTACCGCGGGCACGGCTATTCGAATAGATCATTTATAAACCTGCAGGGGTGTACTTCTTCACACATGCTCTCGCCACTTACCACCATGTACACTTCGTGTATCTCGGCAACCTTCAAGCGGAAACCTGGCGAGGGAGTCGGCCACGACCTGACTAACCACACAAGTCTCTAGTCCAGGTTTATCGCCTATTCAGGTTCCATCCGCGAGGAGATCTGGCCGGAGTTTTGCTCACAGCCCCAAACGATGTGTGCAGGGATCCCGAGACACCAAACGGGTGCCTGGTACACCGTGCCATGATGTATCTACCGCCTCATAGCCCACCCCTAGGGTCAGCGCTACGCACGGCCGCCAACACATATCCTACAAACACCAGAAACTAGTTGCAACTCCTAGACAGAGGACAAGGGTAGTTAATAAGTCGACAGGGTCCATTGGTTTCGGGCCCAATGCGTGGTAGTAGCTGGTCATGGATCACAAACACAGAACACAGTTCCTAAGAACGGTTTCAATGAGACAACCCACCATGTACTCCTACATGGCCTCTCACCGCTACCTTTACCAAATCGTGTTCACACAATTAGCTCACACACACTAGGACATGTTCACACACCTCCGATTCATCCCTGATGAATCAGACCTTACTCAACTCTAAGCAGTAGCAGGCATGACAAACAAAACATGAATGAGTAGGCACATCAGAGCTCAAACAACTCCTACTCATGCTAGTGGGTTTCATCTAATTACTGTGGCAATGACAGGTCATGCAGAGGATAAGGGATTCAACTACCGCAGCAAGTAACAGTTGAATCGTTGTTGTCCCAGTGCAGTAAAAGAGAGCAGGAGCGAGAGAGTGGGATTGTATCGGAATGAACAAGGGGGTTTTGCTTGCCTTGCACTTCTGAAGATAATATAGTTCTTCATCAGTGTCATCGATCACGTCGTTGGAAACATCATCGTCTGAGAGGGGACGGTTACCAGTAAACAGGGAAGGACACAATCAATGCAATGCAACAATATGATGCATGAATGTGACATGTCAATATGCTGTTGATTGGCCTAATGCAACTAGCAACACAATTAAATGAAGTTGGTTTGAATACAAGATTCAAATTCAAACTCCATATATGACTAGTTAAATGCCATTTATTTGTTTTGTCCAAAACAGAGGTCAACCATTGTTCAAACATGCATGAAAATGCCATAAACAGATTCCTTGAATTTTTCTGATATTTTTTCATATATAAATTATTTCATTCTGAGTTACGGTTGATTTTATATGATTTTCAAAGTTTTGGATATTTTCTGAAAATAAATAAATCATTCAGATTTACTAAAAATCCAGAAAATGTTTTACCGCGTCAGCATGACGTAAGAGTGACGTCATCAGGTCAACTGTGGCTGGCCAGGTCAAACCTGACCAGTGGGGCCTATTGGTCAGTGACACACCGCTGGCATGAGTCACTGACGTGTGGGGCCGGTCAAAGGCCACGTCAGCAAGGTCAAAGCTGACGCGTGGGTCCCGCGGGGTTATGACTAATCTAAGCAGAAATAAAGCTGGGGTTAATTAGGGCGTGGGGCCCATTTGTGAGTGAGCAAGGGGGGTTAATTAGGGCATGATTAGCCCCTAATGACGGCGCCACGTCAGCCTCGCCGGACTTCAGCTGGCGGCGACCAAAGCCGACGATGGAGACAACGTGGGAATCGCTACAGGAGACGGTTTCGGTGGCGGTCGGTCCCGTTGGAAAGCTGGCGCTAGGCCGCATCCAACGGTGCAAGCGGGGTTGCCGGGAACGGCGTATCGCGGCGACGGAGGCGGGTAGAAGTGGCGGCCGTAGTTGGGCTCGAGCGGGTCTGGGGCTCTAGTGCTCGAGTGAGCAAACGTAGTGGCTAGACAGCCTCCTGGAGGCGCCAGGAGCGTGTCGATGCCCCTGGAGCGAGGAGGAGAGGCTTGGGAGCACGGGCTCCCTGGCCATGGTGGACGGCGGCCTCGGGTGACCTCGGGGCTATGGCTAGAGGGCGGGAGCAACCAAGGGGGTCAGAGGGGAAACGGTCAGTAGCTCACCGCGGTTCGAAACAGCCAGTCATGGAGCTCGGGGAGGCAGGGACGAGGGCGAATCGGACGGCAGCATCCGGCGGCTATGGACGGGGAAGAAAGGTCGCGGCGTCGTCCTCGGGTCGTCCGGCCTTGCGTTGGTCGGTGGAGAGGTGTTTGGGGTTGGGGGCGGAGCACGCGGGCACGGAAACGACTCCTGGGGAGCTCGGTGGCCATGCTAAACGGCGGCGGTGGTGACGACTGCGCTCGGGTTGCCGCGAGAGAGAGAGTAGAGGAGGGGAAAGAGGTCCAGGGAGAGAGGGGAGAGGACGAGGGGGTCGGGGGGTGTGCGTGGCGGCGACCAGGCAGTCGAGGGGGGCACGGAGGTAGGGAGGAGCCAGCGCAGCTCGCCTGCACATCAGGCACGCAGCTGCTTCTCCTCCTGGCAGGAGGAAGAAGATAGTGCTGCCCCTGGTGGGCCGGGCTGGCTTTGGCCAGTAGGCCACTACAGTGGTGGGCTGCACGGTAAGGTTCCTCTCTTTTTATTATTTCCTGTTTTCTATTATTCTGCAACTTTGTGGCTTTATTTAAAATATTGAAACAATCCCTAAATTCATGAAACTGCTCATGACCACTGTTGGGAATATATCCTATAGCAAACATTTCAGTTCATGAATATTTGGGCATTTGAAATATTCTTTAGCATTTAAATGCCCAAATGCAAGTATTATATGATTTAATTCAGTGACCCTCTGTTGTCCTAGTAAAATGTGCACCATTTTTGTCAGGGGTTCTAGACCAAGGCAAAGATGATGAACATTTTAGAAGGGCATTTTGGGTTCAGTGAAAATGATTTTATTTGGACCCTAGTTGAATTTCATTTGCTACTAGGGTTTATCAGCCCCCATTTCAAAGTTTCATAAAAATTTAGACATGACGCATGGAGGCTAATGCAAGACAGGCAAGGCCAGAACTAGGCTGTGACACTCCATTAACTCATCGGTGAAGTATAGGGGGTGTGCGACGCCCCTATGTCGGACCGTGTTGCGGCGCAGTTCAGATGAAGTCTGTATGCGGTTTTCGGCCGGGGCGTGGTGATATTTGTTGCGCTGAGATTGGTAACCGTCTTCTCATGCCGGGGCTTTCCTCTGTGATCCATAGATTGATCTAGTTTGACGTGTTTTATTTTCCAGGTCTTGTCGTAGGTCATATGTATACCCTCGAGCCATTGTTTCCTGCTTTTACGGCAGGGTGGAGCAGGCTGGTGTTCGGCCTCGATTGTCGTTCTATCGTGGCCACGTGGTGGTCGGTTGGGTCCGTCAGCCACATTATGTGCGGGCGATATGGGCTCCGGTGCCTCGTCGTCGAATTGGGGTAGCAGTTTACGCCTCAGGTAACTCTTTTCTAGGCATTCGAGGCCGTACTCTTCGGCTGCCAGGACATTAGTCCACCTGTCATTGAGCAGATCTTGGTCAGCTTGCAGCTATTGTTGTTTATTTTTTAGGCTTCTAGCTGTGGCTATTAACTGGCACTTGAAGCGCTCTTGCTCCAGGGGTTCCTCTGGCACGATAAAATCTTCATCGCCGAGGCTCACATCATCTTCGGAGAGTGGCAGATAGTTGCTATCCTCCTAGTCTTCGTTCCATGCTTGCTCGTCGGGATCAATTTTCTCATCCTCCTGATCGTCCTGTTAAGATGTTAGCCGGATGGGGGCTTCTTGGTATTCTGTGTTCTCTGGAGTATCATTGTCTCCAGTGCCATTCTTGCTGTTATTGCCGCGACGCGATTTAGAGCGGCGTTACTGACGTCAACATTTCGACGGTATCTCAGGAGGTTCGTCCTCGACCAGGTTTTTCTCATCATCGTCATCGCCCTTTTTAGGTTTATCCACCATGTATACATCGTACGAAGAGGTGGCCGTCCAACGTCCGGTCATTGGCAGGTGTTGGGCCTGCTCCTCTCCGGCATCGTCGTCCATACCATCACTGTCTCCGAAGGCGTAATCGAGCATGTCGGTTAGGTCCTCGACTATGGCTATGAAGTGGGTGGTGGGTGGGAAGTAAAATTCCCTATTTCCAACCCCTTACGCGGCCTGGGCGTATTTCGGACGTTGCCCCTCTGTAATGACGAGGGATCGCATTAGGTCCAAAGCCTCGCTTAAAGGCGAGGTTCGGCCAGGGAGAAGAGAGTTCGTGGAGTACGGCGGGAGGGAAATTCCTTGGCCGAGCTCACACAGTGCTGACTCCAAGAGTTCGGAGCCAGTGTTCGGAGAAGAGTCTGGCTTCATGATGATTGTCGGAGACACTATTCTTTCGGTGTTGAGCTCCAAGGCCGCTGAGAGTCTGACGGGTTCTAAACTCCCGTCTTCAGACCTGATGACACACTCTGGATCTAAGGCCGGAGCAGTAGTTGAGGCCGCAAACCCTTGGAAGATCCAGTCTCCTCAGATATGAATGACATAGTTCAGGTTTCCAAGACTGATCTGGTGACCAGGGGCGTAATTGTCCATCTGCTCTAGATGACCAAGTTAGTTGGCCCGCAGTGAGGAGCCGCCAAAGATCTGGCCGGGGAGAAGAATCTCCTTCGCGGCAGCATTGTTGTAGATGATTGATGGAGGTATCGAGCCTTCCGATGATGGCGCGGTGGAACTCTCAATGAAAGCACCAATGTCGGTGTCAAAACCGGCAGATCTCGGGTAGGGGGTCCCGAACTGTGCGTATATGGACTGATCGTAACAGGAGACAAGGGACACGATGTTTTACCCAGGTTCAGGCCCTCTTGATGGAGGTAATACCCTTTGTCCTGCTTGATTGAGTTTCATGAGTATAGGGGTTACAAGAGTTGATCTACCATGAGATCGTAATGGCTAAACCCTAATTGTCTAGCCTATATGATTATGATTTCCCCTACGGATTAAACCCTCCGGTTTATATAGATACCGGAGGGTGCTAGGGTTGTACAGAGAAAGGAATATTCACATACGCGCGCTAAGCTTCCACGCCAAGGGAGTCCCATCCAGACACGGGAGGAAGTCTTCTGTCTTGTATCTTCATGGCCCATTAATCTGGCCCATGTCACATAGCCGGGATGCCCGAGGACCCCTTAATCTAGGACTCCCTCAGTGAGTAGCACCGAACAAGTCCATGTGAAGCAGCTCGAAGGGACGGGACGTCGTCATAATTGTCTTCGAAGGATGCTTGGCCCTAGTCATCTTTCCAGCTTCACAGGCACCACATAGATGATCCTTCTTGAACTTGACGCCCTTGATGCCTACGACATGCTTCTTCTTCGCTAGAGTGTACAAGTTCCTCATGCCGGCATGCCCTAGCCTCTGATGCCGGAGCCAGCACTGTGAAGCTTTTGCTAGAAGACATATGGCCAACTGTGGTCCTAGCGTCCTGCTGAGAAATTTACCATATATAGATCGTCATTTCGATACCCTTCAAAGACTAGAGATTTGTCAGATTCCATAAGCACAAGGCAACAATATTTTCCAAATATCACAATCATGTTTAGATCACAAAGCATTGAGACAGACATTAAGTGGAAACCAAGGGATTCAACAAGCATCACTTTGCCCATGAGCTGATCCCTTGAGATTGCAACTCTACCTAGACCCAATACCTTGCTTTTACCAGTGTCAGCAAATGTGATGTGACTCTTGTCAGGTGGACGTAGGGTTGAATAAATGAGAAGACTTCGATCACTAGTCATGTGGTTAGTTCATCCACTATCCATAATCCATTTTGAAGCCTTCGGTGTTGTACCCTACAGTGCAGTTTGGGGGATAGGCTTCACCAAGAGAAGTGTGAAGCATAAACAATTGACGAACAAGCATATTATGAAAGTTCAGATCCTGGTTAGAATAAATAGGATGCTTGTCAAGGAATCCTAGGACGAAATACATAGTAAGACCATCTTGGCAATTTATCTTGCGTCCCACTAGATGTTTTATGTCCCCAGCATAAGCATCAGAAGCTTTTCTGTAAGTGCATCTAGTGCCACCCCTAGTTGGTTTTGGAGTATTGACGACAAACTTGGTTGAGGGACTAATGTGTTTGTGAGAATAGCAGGATAGCACAGGTAGTAGTCCCGTATTGATTCGGTTTGCCTACCAGAGATGACCCCTAAAAATGTGTGAAGACATTGAAGACAATGGTGGTCTGTGAAAACATTCACATTGAAGAATATGACATGAGAAGACATCATATGAAGACTATGGAGTATGAAGACATAGTTGTTTCATAGTTTCCTTTTCTTCTTTGTTGAGTTATAGGAACGACCGTACTGTTAAGTGGGGTCCAAGTGAATAAAGTCAGAGTGACTGATGTGATGCTCAACAAAATCCTATGTTCCGCTATTGGTTATTGACCGTTGATGAGTCTCGGTCATGTCTACATAGTTCTCGAACCCGTAGGGTCCGCATGCTTAATGTTCGGTGACGATTGGTATTATGAGTTTATGTGTTTTGATGTACCGAAGGTAGTTCGGAGTCCTGGATGTGATCACGGCCATGACGAGGAGTCTCGAAATGGTCGAGACATAAAGATTGATATATTGGATGGCTATATTCGCACACCGGAAGTGTTTCATGTGGTTTCGGGTAAAATCGGAGTGCCGGAGGGTTACCGGAACCGCCCTGGGAACTAATGGGCCTTAATGGGCCTTAGTGGAGAGAGGGAGAGGGGATGCCAGGACAGGCCGCACGCCCCCTTCCCCTTGAGTCCGAATTAGACTAGGAGGGGGGCGGCATCCCCCTTTTTCCTCCCCCTCTCCCACTCCTTCCTTCCACCTCCTAGTAGGACTAGGAAAGGATGAATCCTACTCCTAGTAGGAGGAGGATTCCTCCACTCCTTGGGTGCCCCAAGGGCCAGCCGGCCTCCCCCTTGATCCTTTATATACAGGGGCAGCGGGGCACCCTAGAACACACAAGTTGACATTGTTTAGCCGTGTGCGGTGCCCCCCTCCACTGTAATCCACCTCGGTCATATCGTTGAAGTGCTTAGGCGAAGCCCTACGCCGGTAGCTTCATCATGACCATCATCACGCCGTCATGCTGACGAAACTCTCCCTCGACACTAAGCTGGATCTATAGTTCGCGGGACGTCACCAAGCTGAACGTGTGGAGATCGCGGAGGTGCCGTACCTTCGGTGCTAGGATCGGTCGGATCGTGAAGACTTATGACTACATCAACCGCGTTGTCATAACACTCGCACTTACGGTCTACGAGTGTACGTGGACAACACTCTTCCCCTCTCGTTGCTATGCATCACCTAGATAGATCTTGCGTGTCCGTAGGATTTTTTTTGAAATTACTACGTTCCCCAACAGTAATGGCCCGCGAATGACTTTAACGCACGCGGGAGTAAACGCCAATTCACTCTTCCCACCACACCCTTATCCTCAGCCACGTATGCAGCATGAATCGCGCGGGGTAGGTAACGGAGGCACGTGATGCGGAAGATCATCAAGGAAAGGGCTAGGACTTCTTGAATTAGTGGAGGAGGGCGGCGGGCGCCCATTGACGGAGCGGCCCTCCCCTCCGTCCTGCCTATAAAAGGAGGGGCAATAGAGGAGCAGAGGCATTCATCGTCACATCCTTTCTCCTCCATCTCCTACTTCCTATGGGTTATGCTAAGGAGAGGAGTCTGGGGCCAAGCCCCTGGCCCTAGCTTAGAGCTTCACATAGGTCCCGGGGGGGCGCTTGGGCGGCACAGCGATATCACTGGAGGTGGCAAGTCCGGTGTGCTCATCACCGGATCGCCCGTAGCTTTAATTCTAGTGAGAGGGGGAATGAACAACACCACACGCGAGGCCTGTAATAGGCTCGTGGCATGGTAGTCGGTCGTGCCCCATTCTTCCTTCTCTTGTGTCACTAGGGAGGGGTCGCAGAAGGGGTTCACCGCCAGCGGAGGCAAAGCTGACTCCCCCTAGGCTCCATCCTCTTGCCGTGCAGGAGGGCCTTTTGCTCCCATACACGTCTTCGCAACGTGCGGTGGTTTCTGATGTCAGGGCCGTTGGGTACGACCATGCTCTTTGTGGGATTACCCGGAGAGCATGGTGTTCGACGCGGCTGTCGTGCTGAGGTCTTCAGGTGGTAGTGATTGTCGGTGTCAAAACTGGCGGATCTCGAGTAGGGGGTCCCAAAGTTTGTGTCTGAGGTTGATGGTAACAGAAGACAAGGGATACGAAGTTTTACCCAGGTTCGGTCCCTCTTGATGGAGATAATAACCTACGTCCTGCTTGATTAATATTGAATTATTGATGAGTATGGGGGTTACAAGAGTTGATCTACAACGAGATCGTAATGGCTAAAACCCTAGAAGTCTAGTCTATATGATTATGATTGCCTCTACGGACTAAACCCTCTGGTTTATATAGACACCGGAGGGGACTAGGGTTGTACAAAGTCGGTTACAGAGAAAGGAATATTCATATTCGAATGCCAAGCTTGCTATTCATGCCAAAGAGAGTCTCATCCGGACACGGGTGAGAGAATCTTCGGTCTTGTATCTTCATAGCCCAACAGTCCGGCCCATGTCCAATAGACCGGACGCCCGAGGACCCCTTAGTCCAGGACTCGCTCAATAGCCCCTGAACCAGGCTTCAATGATGAGGTGTCTGGCGCGCAGATTGTCTTCGGCATTGCAAGGCGGGTTCCTCCTCTGAATACTCCAAAACAGCCTTCGAACACAAAAGAACGTGTCCAGCTCTGCAAAACAAGCACCACACACAACCACAGAGAGTATAATATTTCATGAGTCCAATCTACTGACAACTTTTTGTAGATTGACACCACATCACCACCCAGTCATTATTTCGAACCGTTTTTCGACCTGCCGCTTCATATTTTGAGATGCGGTTTTACTGGCACGTCTTGTCAAAGCAGAGATCGTGTCCCCTTATTACAGGATTCGCTTCCTTTATAAAGGGATAAGGACTCACCCCCTTTCACCCAAGCCTTCTCTCTCCCTTTGGCCATCCATTCTCGAGCTCCAGCGCCCAAGCTTACGTCCTTTCCGCCTCCAAAAAGTACACCACTCTTGTCCGGATCTGGAGTGCAAGGCAAGCGGATGGTTTCCTCCTTCAAGGAGAAGGACATCTCCAGGCTCCGGGAGGCCGAGTACCTAGCCAAGGAGATCGCACACCGGCTTCGGCCAAGGGACATATCGTCCCCACCCTAGAGCCCCATGAGAGCACTACTAGGGAAAACCTTATACACAGAATCTTAGCAGCAACGCTGTTTAAAAACAGATGCTACTGCTATTTAGCAGTAGCGAGCTTCAAGAAATTGCGCTACTAATAGCATGGTAGCAGTAGCGGTCTAGGTGAAACAAGCGCTACTACTATAATTGCCACTGCGTTTCCCCCCGGCTAGATACAGTAGTAGTGCCATTCCAAGGACGCGCTACTGCTAAAGTACTAGTAGCAACATTTTTCTTCAAAACACGTTGCTGCTAAGTATTGCACCTAATTAAGTTTAGTCCCATACTTCTAAGCGAACAAGGTGTTTACCATCTTAAATATGTTACATCTCAAACTATCTCGACCACTTGGTCTTCATTGAACTATATGTGTAGGATTTGTGGCTGCAATATGAATCTTCACCAGTGCCTATACAGGTACTATGAGGATTCATGTTGACTATTTAGATTCTACAGAAAAAGATCAATGATGACCAATGTATATATTTGAAGTTTTTACATGCTTAGACTTAGCAGTAGCGTTTTTCAGGGCAAAGCCCTACTGATATTATAAAACAGAAAGGAATAGTTGTAGCGCGTTTCGCTTAACATGCTATAGCTAACTTAGCTATAGCGCGTTCCAGCCAAACGCGCTGCTGCTAGTTTGACTCAACCCCCGGCCGCGCGGGCTCAAAATTTCGCTCAGTCCTTCCCCTCCACTTCCCCCTCTCCCCCAACTGCTCCGTCGCCGCCGTCGCCCTGCCGCTCTTGACCTCACCGTCGCTGCCCTCAACCTCACCACCGACGCCGCCCACCGCACACCCTCGACGCCTCCCCCGACCCCGACCTCGACGCCTCCCCCGACCCCGACCTCGACGCCGCCCCGACCTCGATGCCGCCCCCAACCCCAACCTCGACGCCGCCGTCCACCACGCGCTCGAGCCCCGACCCCGACATCGACACTGCCTGCTCCTCCCTCGCCGCAGTCACAGTAAGGCTCTGCCTCTCCTCTCCAGTACCCTCCTCTCTCTCTATGCTCTCTGTTGTGATGATTTGTTCATATATATTTGTTCATATGAACCCTAGCTAGATGTGTTCATATATATGTTGCTACTGTGATGATGTTCACATGAACTGTAGGTTTTCATATGAACCCTAGATTTGTTTAGGACAGTAGGAATTTTTTAGCATTAAGGAAATATATTTGATTTTTTTAGGAAATTAGCTAGGGCAATTTTTTTTATGAAAATGCCTAAACAGTAATTCCATTTAGCTTTAAATTAACAGAGGGTATATAAATAATAACATTTAGCTAGGGCATTAACAGAGGGTATATACATTAGCTATAAATAAAAATAGCATCATTTATCTATAAATAAAACAATAGCATTTAGCTATAAGTAAAAACCAATAGCATTTAGCTATAGAAAACAATAGCATTTAGCTATAAACAAAAAACAATAGCATTTAGCTATAAATAAAAAACAGTAGCTATGGCATTTAGCTACAAAAAAACAGAATTGTTTTTCATTCAAAAACTTGGTTAAACTAATTGTTGCTATGTAAACAAAAAACCAGATTGTTGTTATATGATATATGTCATTGATGTTCATTTGCATATTCCATTACTGAAGTCGTTCGATTGTGCCCAAGTGGCTTTGTTGTTTCCACGGAATGAAGTCGAGTGGTCTATGTTTTGCCAGAATGTTGATTCATTTCCGTTCCGGCAAATTTTAGGTTCTCGATTTGTCCACTTTTTATTAATAGTCATGCTAAAATTTTACGTGAATTCCGGCATGACTCGTGCTACAAACTAGGACATATCGAGTGCCCGGGATTTGCCGCACCGGGAAGGAGTCAACATTCCTACAAAGTATAGGCCTTTTTTATGCCATTATTCATTTTATTAGGTATAGAACTAATTGACTAGATTTAATCGTAAGAACTAGTTGAATTAATAGAACTAGTTGAACATGTCGCATTTGTTGTTATTTTTTTAGTTAAAGCAATTATTCCGGCATCGACGTCGATGATGCCTATCCCGCATCCTCGTCGTCGAGTCGGCGGAGGACACCTGCGTCACCAGATGGGCCATGTCCAGGACTGGGCTCCACCGGGGTGGTACTAGGAGGTGCTACCTACCGGGGGCGCAGGTTGGTGAGGAGTCAGCCCGTCGTTGACCCGAACCTTCTTTGGTGGCGGTCGCGTGGGCCAGTGACAGTCCAGAGGCTCGAGGACCCCGCAGAGGTGGTGCGTCACTGCGTCAGTGAGGAGGATGCGCACGTCCATCGCTACTTGTTTGCGTTGGAGCATAGGTTCTCTAAAACCTGGCATGTTCTCCAGGGATCTCACTGGAGCTATGATCCTATGATGGTTCCTTCTCTGTGGGTGTCCACCGGCCGCGCCGATACATGTCGCGTGCTAGGGTTTTTGTTGTATTAGTGATGTTATATGTATGATACTATTCGGGATGTATTAGTGATAATATTCGACGATGTACGGACGCATGAGATGATTTACTTTTGCTTATTGAATGCATGCTAATTTGAATACTTATTTATTTTATGATTTGGTTTTCCTTACTGAATGCTCTTATCAATATGAGTCCTATAAGATATTTTGAAATGTATATCTAATGTTCCTCAAATAGGATATGTGCTTGCCCAAGTGGCCGGTCATGTTTGTAGGTTACACCTCCGAGTGGCCTATGTTTTGCCGGAGTGTTGATTCATTTCTGTTCCGGCAAATTTCAGGCGCTCGATATGTCCTATTTTAGCAAAGCTCATGCCGGATTTTTCCATGAAATTTGGCATGACTTGTGCCAGAATATGCAGGAAATATCGAGTGCCCCGGATTTGTGTGTTGAGTATCCTGGTAGTTGTCTTCGATCGATTTTCAATTAATGTTTCAACTATGAACATAGGAAATGTACGACGATGAAAAGGATTTCGGTATTTGCAAATAATGCGGAGACGAGCATGGACTGTGTGACGGAATCTTCCTAGACGATGATAGGTGCTTCAGCATCAAGCTAGATGAGTACTTCGAAGTGGATACAGTAAGTCACAACGGCAAGTCTTTTTTCATAATTAAGCATGACATCTGCTTCATTTGCTTCAAATTATAATTTAATTTTTTACTATTCTACTAGCATATCCCATGCCATGAAAGAGTTTTTGTCTTTGATAAGATAGGTTTCAGTCGTACTATGGAGGTATTGAGAGTTTACTGGAAGACCGAGCATGGTTGTATTTTCCATGCAAAATTATACAATGCGGACGACTACAACTATTTTGGATGCAAAACTTGGCAAGCACTATGCAAGACTTATGCATTTGAGCCTGATATAGTTATCACCTTTGATATTCGTTCGGAAGATGATACTGAACGTAATATCGACATATGGGTCAATGTGCAGACGCCTCCAGTTATACCATTTTGTGAGTTTCTCAACCCTATTTATGTCTTTGATATTGTTTATTCAAAAATAGTTGACAATTAATTTCTATTGTCAGCTTATTTCCGTTCAAGCAAACATGTCCAGCGCTTGGTAGTCAGGACCTACTACTGTCACGGGGCTGAACTAAACTGCGACGAGATAAGTCATTATGTTTCATGGCTTGAGGATCTTCATACTGTGAAGACAAATTTTCTTCCTGCACTTAGAAATGTTAGTACTCAAAACGTACGAACAATAGTGTTTGTATTGAACTACTGTCACACCCTGATTTTCATGCCACAACACTTAAGCTAATAAATCATGATAAAGTGTGGTTTGACAAAAACTTTTGCATTATTTGGCTTTTATTTTTGAGTTGGTTTTCTCTTTGTGTTTGTCAAGTGCTCTTTAAAGTCAACACAAATCCACCTTCTATACCTCATCTCCTTCCCCAAGCTTCTGCCCAATGATCATGCCATGTGTATAGAGAAATATAGTATTTTCTTACAAAAATAATTTGGCCAAAAAATATTTTCTAAAATTAGTTTTCCAAAATCCCGTGAATTGAGGTTTGCACTGCAAGTACTTGTTTTGGGGTGTGAAAAATCTTTCAAAAGGTATATTTGAATCCTATTAGATATAGGACTCCCATAAACCACAAAAATATAATTTTAAAAGTTATTTTCCTATTTTATTTAAAAGCTTTTTCTTAAGGCCAGAAATGGTATTTAATAGGGAAAAATTATTTATTGTTTCAAAAATATTTGACAAAAATCAGGGGAACCCTGTGGACATATATTTTCCATATATAAGAGTTTCAACACATGGTCATGTTCAAAATATTGGACAAAACCTCCCAGAACCATTTCTGCCCATTTCAAGAATTTGAAATATTTCTACAGGAAATATTTTCATAAAAATCCAGGGAAAATCCAGCAGGTCACAAATGCATATTGTGATCACCTTGCAAAGCCTCATATCAATCAAGCTCATTTCGGCTCACCAAAGTGCCCCAAAACCCCCTTTGTCCAGATTCAAGTTTGAACAACTTTACATTGCCGACTTATTCAAAATGCCCCCAAACTTTGTGGTCATGCTCAAAAGCCTAAACTATGACACTACACCAAGTGGTGCATCAAGGGAATGGTTTTGCATGACTAGATCTTGGTGAATGCATTTCTGTTGATTTCTAGGGTTTACAAAAGTTGCATTGGCAACTTTGCCCAAATGAGCTCAAAATTGGTGGAATGCCCTAATTATATATTCCATTTCACCCTGTGGAGTCTTATGCCAGATTGAGTTCATTTTCTTACCCAAACAAGCAACAAACACCTTCTGCCATATTTCCAAAAATAGCATTCTGACCCCTTCCACTAAAGTCCATGGGCTCAAAGTTTTACAACAGACCCTCCTAGTCCCCTTGCACCTCCAGTAACAATGTCAAATCCACAACTCAATTATTGGAGCGGTAAAACCCCACTTTCTCTCTCTGGACAACCCATTTCCCTCTCTCTCTCAACCCCTCTCCTCTCCTACTGGCTCTTCGGGGCACCCAATGCCCCTCCCCTCTTCTTTACTTCCCCTAGGGTAGCCAGACATCAGTGGACGTGCCCATAAGGCATATAAAATGCCATGGCATGCCATTTGCACGCTCCAGAGCATGTTACAGTGCGACCAGGCACTATAGCCGCCCCCTGCCAACCACCTCCGGCCACCTCGGGCCTCCCTAGCACGCCCGACAATGCGCCTCAGCGTCCGAGACACGGCAGCTGGTCAGCCCCCTCCTTCCTCCCTCTCTCCTGCCCCTGCTCGCATGCGCACTGGCTGCCCGAGCGCGCCAATGGCGCAGCTCACATAAGGATGTCAATTTTACCCATGGGTACGTGTACCCACGGGTACCGTACCCGCATGGGTAGGGTATGGTTAGGCTTTTATACCCATGGGTAGTACCCATACCCTACCCGTTAAGTCATGGGTAGGGTACGGGTATAGCCTTGTACCCGCGGATATACCCATACCCTACCCAGCTGTGAACTAATGTTAACATATTGTCAATTAGTCATGTGACTCATCTACTCCTATTGACTCATGAGTATGTTTGTGATTTTTATATTTTGAGAGTGGTCATGTACACATCTGCCTTGTTATTGAGCTGACTTAACTGATATTTTTGCCAAATGTGCTATCATTGAGTGTAAAAATGTGAACAATTTATGTACTATTTGTTCTACCCGCTGGGTACCCAATGGGTACGGGTACCCGTCGGGTATGGGTATGGGTAAAGTTTCATACCCATGGGTACGGGTATGGGTAGAATTTTGTACCCACTGACTATATGGGTCTGGGTATGGTATTGCTCTACCCTACCCATATCCTACCCATTGCCATCCTTAGGCTCACATGCGCGATGCTCTCTGGCCTTCCCCCGCTCACTCCCGTAGTTCCTCTCGGAGTAGTCCACGCCTAGAAACGCCCCAGTAACAGCGCCAGCTCCTCCCAAGCCCTGTGGCTACGAGCAAGACCACGCCGGTGCATGGGTCCACGGCACCCCGCCGTTCGCTTATTTAAGGGCCTCCCCGAACCCTCCTCTCCTCACCACTTGCTCCCTCACTCCCCTAATCACCCCCTACACAATCCTCTCCTCTCTAGAACCTCTCGAGCTCGAGCTCTGCCGCGGCGGCTCGCCGTCGTCCGCACGGTAGAAGCTCTCCCCGCTCCTCTTCTGCCTCGATCTGGAACCCCCGAACACCACTGATCTGTTTCCCCCTTTTCCCCTCTCTGTAGCTGCCAGGAATGGCTGGAACCACTGCCACCCAAAGCTCCTCCGCCGCATGACCTCGTCACTGGTGAACCAGGCCACCCCGGCGGCCAACTCCACCTCCACCCGAACGACGACATGACACTGAGCCCAACCATGCCCTCGGCCGACCTAGTCGTGCCCTGCATCGTCGCCGGTGAGCTCACCGGCCGTCTGGACTCGGGGTTAGGGATGACAGGCGGGCCCCGCCTGTCAGCCTCTCCCCTGAATCACCTCTCTCTGTCTCGCTGACGCATGGGCCCCGCCCATTAGGTTTAACCTGGCACACACGCATGCACTGGGCCGCCTCTCGGACTGGGCCTGCTGCGCTGCAGCTATTCTAGCCCAGTTGCACAGTGCTCCTTTTCCTTTTTCTTTTCTGTTAGACTTGCAAAAATTCCACATGATTAAATATTCATCCAAATGCAATAATTCCAACTCCCATATTTTTCTAAAAATCCCACCTATTTAATGGTATAACTTTCACTCATGTCCAAAGAACTTTTATGTACTGTTCATATTCAAATTCAAATTAGTAGCGACCCGACCCAAAATGGATCGAAGTCTCTGTGCTTAAGTGTCATCCCTGGATCGGTATGCTAACACACACAGTACTCGAGGAATTATAACAGAGCTCAATCACACTTTATTACATCGAGGTTCTCAAAAGAGTATTTATTACAATAATATGGTCAAAGGCCATCTAAAATAAAAATAACTGCGGAAGCTTCAAAGGTAGATGAGTCCATCCATCTCCACGGCAAACTGAGTGCACAACAACGACCTATCGCACCTTTAATCCTCGTCGGAAATGTCTGCAACATGAGACATTGCAGCCATGTAGGTTAGCACATGGAATATGCTGGCAATTTCACACCATAGAATAATAATAAATGAAAAGACAATCTCTATATGCAAATTTAGTTGGTGGACGCTCTAAGTTTAAATTTTGCATAAAGCCAATTTTACCCTGCAAAAAAGGAATAATTTTTTTATTTAATACTAAATTAAAATGCCATTATTGATAAGGTACCTCCGACTCAATCCCAAAAATTCCCAAGTTATTAGTAACCCAATAATTTCATGAAATAGAGTGATGAGATCAACCAATAATTCACTTCTAGATACTCAAGTTGTCCACAACTAGGGACACAGCTAATCATGATTAGTTTGTACACTCTGCAGAGGTTTGCGCACTTTTCCCCACAAGACTCGACCACCTCCATGATCAGAAGATCGAGACATAGCCTTTAAGAAGCATTTCCCCTTAACCCTGGGTAGACCGGGTACACCTACTTTCCCCTACATCAGTTAGTCTATCACGGAAAGAGGTCACACAACTTACTCAACTATTCCAGATCCCATAATGGCTTGTGGCTGCACACGGAAGTTTCTAGGCATGAAATATCTTATGATCCCTTTGAGCCTGGCTGGCGGACCTAGAGTAATCACACGGGTACTCCGGGATTCCCCTTGGGCAAGCACTGGTTACTCCAGGTGCCCCAAACAATCCACCCAGATGTGTATTAAAGTTTCCACCTTAAGTTATCCCAAATTATTCTCTCTCGCAACTTGCATGAATCACACATACCAATCCCCGTCTACGAGCATGGCCAAGCAATATATGACATAACGAATATTCCCGGGGTGATCAAAGGTCATAGGTTCCTACCACAAGAACTACAAAGCATAACCACATGTTCCCAAACCTACTCATGCAATCTTTGAGGGGGAAACTAATGCATAGTAAAAACTGGGTATTGAAAATTATGATCAAATTGTGAACATGCCTTGCTTACGATCATTGAACTCTAAAGATTCATAGTAGCAAGCCTTGCACTCTGGATGATCTAGCGTACAAGCGAAGAATCAAAAAGAAAACAAAGAGAGGATTTCGGAAAACTACAAAAACAACCAAATAAAGTTTCTGTACAGAACATAATTTTTATAGTAGCAAAAATAGGTGTGTTTGGGTTTAATAGAAAGTACACATCACGAGCTTCGATTTGCAAAAAGAATCACCTAAAACGGAGTTACGAAACTCGAGTTACTGCCTAACGAAGTTTGAATACAGATCTATTTGAATTCAAATTTTAAAAAATTTAAAAATATTTTTCGTTTAGTTCTCTGGATAGAGTATATTTTTATGAAGGGGTAGGAAAAAGAATCAACTAAACCGGATCTATAGACTAAAAGATATACTAGAACCAAGAATTGATATAGAATCTGAGATTGGAAAAATACTGGAAAAAGAGAAATAAATTCGGCCAGATGCCAAGTGGCACTTTCTGATTGGTTGGCTGGGTGCTCACCGGACTTGTCGCCGGAGATGAGGAAGATGGTGGATCTGGTGTGCTTCGGCGAAGCATATGTGCGGGACGGTGTAGAGGACGATGAGGCGGATCCGAGCAGCAGTGCGACGGGATAGTTCTTCTCTCCTGGCACGGTGGAGAAGCCACCGGAATACACGAACTCTGACGAGCAATTGGCAATGTTAGATAGGGGGAAAACTCCAGAAGGAGGGGCTTCGGACGAGGGGTGAGAGGGGCTACCAGGGGTGCTTTATATAGGGCTTGGGGAGGTCTAGAGATGAGGTGAGCGTTGCCAACTTTATGATTTTAATGGTGACTGTTACTTGGGCTTCTAATGGCCATTAGAGGAGGAATTAAGGTGCACTATTGAAGGGGAAAAGATAGAGGGAGGCGAGGGGAACCGATTTAGAGCGGTTTTGGAGCGAGGGAGAGGAGGGGAGGGGGTGGGGCGTTGGGTGGGAGTGCTGCGTATGTGCTTCCTGCTCTCGTACAGGAGGTTGAAGACGACCTCCTGTCGTGAAGAAGGCTGGGCCTTCCTTGGGCCTTGGCTGCCCATGTTTTGAAAACGTTTTTTTTACAGAAGCAAATAAACACCGAAAATACAAATAAAAGTTAGCCTAAAATCCCAGAAAATTCACATAGTTATATGGTCTTATATATGACCTAGTGAACTTTTATCTGTCCTAAAATGCAAGTTAAAAAATAAACATTTTTGCTAAACTAATAAAATAAAGTGCAAATAAAACCCAACAAATATATTTTGGTGCCAAATTTAATTTCCAATATTTTCTTTCTGTTTTTGAATAAGTCATTTTATCTTCTCTCTTTATTTTATTTTTGATATAATGGAAATGAATTTTGGTGAAACCAAATTTGATCCAATCTCACAACTTCGAAAAAAATTCAAAATTGGTTTTTAGGGAAACTTCCAACTCTCTCTTTTGGTCCTTGAGTTGCTCAAAGTTCCTTGGATCAAAAATCAAATAAAACAAATGGAGGCAAAAATGTATAAATCATGGATGCATATGAATGATCTATTTATAAACATCCAAACTGAAAATTGGGATGTTACAAACCTACCCCCCTTAAGATGAATCTCGCCCTCGAGATTCTGGTTGGCTAGCAAAAAGGTGTGGGTGGTCCTGTCGGAGGTCTTCGTCTCGTTCCCAGGTGGCTTCTTCCTCAGTATGATGACTCCACTGAACCTTGCAAAACTTGATGACCTTGTTGTGGGTAACCCTGCTTGCAGTTTCAAGAATCTTGATGGGCTTGTCCTCATAGGTCAGATCACTATCCAACTGTATGGCCTCCAGTGGCACTGTATCTCTCAAAGGAATATCGGCCATCTCCACATGGCACTTCTTCAACTAGGAAACATGAAACACATCATGAACTCCTAACAAGGCTTCTGGTAATTCCCACTTGTAGGCAACTTCACCCATGCGTTCTAAAACTCTGTACGGCCCCACAAATCGTGGTGCCAACTTTCCTTTGATTCCAAATCATTTTACCCCTCGAAGTGGCAACACACACAGATATGCTCTATCTCCGACTTCATAGGTTACCTCCTTGCGTTTAGTATCGACATAACTCTTCTGTCTGGATTGGGCCACCTTGAGTCTGTCGCGGATCATCTTGACTTTCTCCTCTAAATCTCTAATTAAATCTGGTCTGAATAATTTACGGTCTCCAACTTCATCCCACATCAATGGTGTCCTGCACCTCCTTCCGTACAAAGCTTCGAAAGGGGCCATTTTCAAACTAGCTTGATAGCTGTTGTTATATGAGAATTCTGCGTAAGGCAAATTATCATCCCAACTAGATCCATAATCTAGCGCACAAGCTCTCGACATGTCCTCCAGAATCTGATTGACTCTCTCAGTCTGCCCATCTGTCTACGGATGAAAATCTGTACTGAACTCCAGCATGGTACCCAAAGTTTCATGTAACTGATGCAAAAACTTTGAGGTAAATTGTGTTCCTCTATCTAATACAATGGTCCTCGGAACTCCATGCAGACATACGATCCTAGTCATGTATATCTTGGCTAACTTAGCACTTGTATATGTGGTTTTCACGGGGATGAAGTGAGCTACCTTAGTAAAGCGATCAACCACTACCCAAATAGAATCATAGCGTGATCGGGTCCTGGGTAATCCTATAATGAAGTCCATGCCAAGCTTGTCCCACTTCCAATTTGGTATCGGCAAAGGCTAAGTAATCCTGCTGGTTTCTGGTGCTCTGCCTTAACCCTCTGACATACGTCACATACTGTGACATAATGGGCAATATGCTTTTTCATACATGTCCATCAGAAACTTTCCTTCAAGTCCAAATACATCTTGGTTTTGCCCAGGTGTATTGAATAAGGCGAATCATGAGCCTCCTGAAGAATCAATTTCCTGATCTCTGGGTCATTTGGCACGTAAATACGCTGCTCAAACCATATGGTTCCATGTTCATCCTCACGAAATCCTTCTGCCTTTCCTTGGTTCATCCTTCCCTTTATCTCCGCAATACCTTTATCTAACTTCTGGGCTTCTCAGATCTTTCCCAACAAAGTGGATTGAATATCCATTGTGTCAACAAAACCTCATGGTACTATCTCCAATCGAAGATCTCTAAGATCATCAATTAACTCCTGAAGTAATCCTCCTGCCGTGAGGGTATTAACATAGCTCTTGCGGCTCAATGCATCTGCCACAACATTGGCCTTTCCTGGGTGATAGTGCAATTTTATGTCATAATCCTTTATGAGCTCCAACCATCTTCTCTGCCTGAGGTTCAACTCCCTCTGCGGGAAGATGTATTTCAAACTCTTGTGATCCGTGTAAACATCACACCTATTTCCAATAAGAAAATGTCTCTAGGTCTTGAGTGCGTGCACTACGGATGCTAACTCCAAATCATGTGTGGCATAATTCCGCTCATGAGGTCGAAGCTGACGTGAGGCATATGAAACAACTCTTCATTCTTGCATAAGAACACCTCCAAGTCCCTGACGAGAAGCGTCGCAATATACTTGGAAATCCTTGCGTATATTCGGAAGAATTAGCACTGGGGCTGTGACCAAACATTTCTTCAGCTCCTGGAAACTAGCCTCACATTCCTCGGTCAAATTAAACTTGGTGTCTTTCTTCAATAATTTTGTCATGGGCTTCACGATCTTGGAGAAAATTCTCAATAAATCTCCGATAATATCCTGCGAGTCCAAGAAAACTGTGAATCTCTCCGACTGAGGTGGGTGCCTTCCATTCAGTGACGGCTTCAACCTTTGAGGGGTCTATTGCTATTCCTTCTCCTGATATAACATGTCCGAGAAATCCAACTTCCTTCAACCAGAATTCGCACTTGCTGAACTTTGCGTATAACTGATGTTCCGTGAGCTTCTCAAGAACCAAGCGCAAATGTTCCTTGTGTTCTTCTTCATTCTTCGTGTAAATCAATATGTTTTCAATGAATACCACAACAAACTTATCCAAGAACTCCATGAATACCTTATTCATCATACTCATGAAATAGGCAGGGGAATTTGTCAAACCAAAAGATATGACTGTGTACTCATAAAGCCCATATCTCGTGGTAAAGGTTGTCTTGGGCATATCCTGTTCTCGAATCTTCAGCTGATGATATCCTGATCGAAGATCGATCTAGGAGAAAACTTTTGCTCCTTGTAGCTGGTCAAACAAATCATTGATCATTGGTAGAGGGTACTTGTTCTTGATCATCACCTCATTCAGCGCACGATAATCTACCACCATTCTCAAGGATCCATCCTTCTTCTCAACTAGAAGCACTGGGGCTCCCCAAGGTGATGAACTCGGTCAAATATAACCTTTCTCCAATAATTCCTTAATCTGCTTCTTAATTTCCTCCAGATCATTTGCGGGCATCCGATACGGTCTCTTGGATATTGGTCCGGTGCCTGGTAACAATTTGATCAAAAACTCTATGTCCTGATCTGGTGGCATGCCGGGCAATTCCTCGGGGAATACATCGGGATAATCCTTCACATCTGGTACTTCCTCCTGAACAACTCCCGAAAGAGAATTCACTTGAGTCCTCCTTGGCGTATGCCTCTCCACATACTTGATTCGCTTCCCCTCTGGGGTGGTGAGAAGAATCGACTTACGGGCACAATCAATATTCCCTTCATACTTGGATAGCCAGTCCATGCCTAGAATTACGTCCAATCCTTGTGATTCTAGGATGATGAGGTATGTGGGGAAAACGGGTCTCCCTATGGTCAATGGCAACTGAAAACATCCCCGACTAGCCATATACTCTCTCCTGGGAACTCGCTAACATAGGTGTTTTAATGGCTATGGTTGGCAACTTAAACTTATCCACAAACCCCCTTGATATGAATGAATGTGATGCACCAGTCAAAAAGAACAAGGGTTGTAAATGAATTAATCAAGAACTTACCAACAACGATGTCAGGCTGGTCATAAACTTCCTCCACATTGACATGGCTCACCTGACCTCTGGTGAAGGGATTGGGCTTCTTGCCTCTAGAGCTTCCATTACCATTCCCGTTCTTGGCCTCACGGCAATCGGTGGCGTAGTGTTTGGTTTTCCCGCACTTGAAGTAGGTAATGTGGCTCAGATCCTTCTTTGCCGGTGTAGCGGGGTTGGACTGATGCTGACAGTTGTTTCCTCCATTCCCATTGCCATTGCTATGTCCATTATGGTTGTGTCCATTCCCTCCATGATGTGAATTTCCTCCATGGTTATGGTGAGTGTGTCCACCATACTTGTCGAATCCTGATCCATTGTGTCCCGTGTATGGGGTATAGCGGGGCTTCTGCTAAACTCCAGAGTTGTAATTTCCCTGTCTGTACTTCCTCTTGCGATTCTCCACCTGCTGCTGCTTGCCTGCCAGAATAAGAGCCTTGTCGACCAGCTCTTGATAATTGTTCAAGGTAGCCACAGTCAACTGAAGTCCCAGATCATCATTTAGTCCCTCCAGAAATTTTTCCTGCTTAGCGGCATCATCTGCCACGTCTCCGGGAGCATACCTAGATAACTTGCTGAATTCCTCCACATAATCACCAACAGAACAATTTCCTTGGCGTAAGTTGCGGAACTCACGCTTCTTCAGACTCATAGCTCCAGCTGAAACATGTGCGGTATGGAACGCCTGCTGGAACTAATCCCAAGTCACATTGGCTATGGGGAATGTGGTGGTGTAATTCTCCCACCATGAGCCTGCTGGTCCATCCAGTTGATGTGCGGCAAAGTGCACCTTCTCAGCGTCAGTGCATCCCGCGGTGGTCAGCTCTCTTCCGATCTTGTGAAGCTAGTCATCTGCAACGATCGGCTCCGTGCTGCTAGAGAACACTTGTGGGTTCAACCTCAGGAAACAGGTAAGGTTGTCGACTAGGGGTGGTGGCGGTGGGTTGTTGTTGTTCTGGTTCTGATTCTGGATGAGTAGCTGCATGAGGGCATTCTGGTTCTGGAACAACTGGGTAAGTTCCGGTGGGAATTCCGGGTCACATCTTGGAGGCATCTGTTAGGTTTAGAGTGGATGAGAAATTAGAATAGAATAAGGGCCTAATGAGAGAAATCACTACCCATATGCTTATGATAGCAAGAAAATTTCAAATCAAGCAATTCACACAAATCACACCACACAAGCAAGAACCTACACGTAAGGTCATATCCACAAGAGATATGATCTCTTCATACTACCGCAATCATTCGTTGGACTCAACTTGGTAGTGGTGGTCTGAACTAAATCTCCTCAAATCAATGTCAACTCTAGCTTCTTCTTCGTCAATGATGCCTTCATAGGTCATGGTCTCAACGGGCTGAGCAACTTGGTGATGGGGTTCAACAACTATTTTATTGAAGTGGAGAAGAGATAGAAATGAATAGAGAAGAGTATAGACCAACGGATATTTAAGGAAGTCGTAAAATAAAGTTTTCTTCCTATGTCTTACCATTTCCTAGTGGTCGCGTCCTACAGTCAGCGTGTGCTCTGATACCATCTTGTAGTGACCCGACCCAAAATGGATCAAAGTCTCTGTGCTTAAGGGTCATCCCTGGATTGGTATGCTGACACACACAGTACTCGAGGAATTATAATAGAGTTCAATCACACTTTATTACATCGAGGTTCTCAAAAGAGTATTTATTACAATAATATGGTCAAAGGTCATCTAAAATAAAAATAATTGCGGAAGCCTCAAAGGTAGATGAGTCCATCCAACTCCATGGCAAACTCAGTGCAGAACAACGACCTATCGCACCTTTAATCCTCGTCGGAAAAGTCTGCAACATGAGACGTTGCAGCCGTGTAGGTCAGCACAAGGAATATGTTGGCAATTTCACGCCATAGAATAATAATAAATGAAAAGACTATCTCTATATGCAAATTTAGCTGGTGGAGGCTCTAAGTTTAATTTTTGCATAAAGCCAATTTTACCCTACAAAAAAGGAATAATTTTTTTATTTAATACTAAATTAAAATGCCATTATTGAGAAGGTTCCTCCAACTCAATCCCAAAAATTCCCAAGTTATTAGTAACGCAATAATTTCATTAAATAGAGTGATGATATCAACCAATAATTCACTTCTAGATACTCAAGTTGTCCATAACCGAGGACACGGCTAATCATGATTAGTTTGTACACTCTGTAGAGGTTTGCGCACTTTTCCCCACAAGACTCGACCACCTCCATGATCGGAAGATCGAGACATAGCCTTTCAGAAGCATTTCCCCTTAACCCTGGGTAGACCGGTACACCTACTTTCCCCTACATCAGCTAGTCTACCACAGAAAGAGGTCACACAACTTACTCAACTATGCCAGAGCCCATAATGGCTTGTGGCTGCACACAGAAGTTTCTAGGCATGAAATATCTTATGATCCCTTTGAGCCTGGGTGGCGGACCTAGGGTAATCACACGGGTACTCCGGGATTCCCCTTGGGAAAGCACTGGTTACTCTAGGTGCCCCAAACAATCCACCCAGATGTGTATTAAAGTTGCCACCTTAAGTTATCCCAAATTATTATCTCTCGCAACTTGCATGAATCACACAAACCAATTCCTGTCTACAAGCATGGCTAAGCAATATATGACATAATGAATATTCCCGGGGTGATCAAAGGTCATAGCTTCCTACCAGAAGAACTACAAAGCATAACCACATGTTCCCAAACCTACTCATGCAATCTTTGAGGGGGAAACTAATGCATAGTAAAAACTGGGTATTGAAAATTATGATCAAAGTGTGAACTTGCCTAGGTAACGATCGTTGAACTCTAAAGATTCGTAGTAGCAAGCCTCACACTCCGGATGAACTAGCGTAAGCAAGCAATAACATACATAAGCATACAAGCGAAGAATCAAAAAGAAAACAAAGAGAGGATTTTGGAAAACTTCAAAAACAACCAAATAAAGTTTCTCCACATAACGTAATTTTTACAGTAGCAAAAATACGTGTGTTTGGGTTTAACAGAAAGTACACATCACGAGCTTCGATTTGCAAAAAGAATCACCTAAAGCGGAGTTACGAAACTTGAGTTACGGCCTAACGAAGTTTGCATTCAGATCTGTTTGAATTCAAATTTTAAAATTTTCAAAAATATTTTTCGTTTGGTTCTATTGATAGAGTATATTTTTATGAAGCGATAGGAAAAAGAATCAACTAAATCGGATCTATAGACTAAAAGATATACTAGAACCAAGAATTGATATAGAATCTGAGATTGGAAAAATACTGGAAAAAGAGAAATAAATTCGGCCAGATGCCAAGTGGCACTTTCTGATTGTTTGGCTGGGTGCTCACATGACTTATCGCCGGAGATGAGGAAGATGGTGGATCTGGTGTGCTTCGGCGAAGGATATGTGCGGGACGGTGTAGAGGACGATGAGGCGGATCCGAGCAGCAGTGCAACGGGATAGTTCTTCTCTCCTGGCACGGTGGAGAAGCCACCGGAATACACGAACTCTGACGAGCAATTGGCAATGTTAGATAGGGGGAAAACTCCAGAAGGAGAGGGCTTCGCACGAGGGGTGAGAGGGGCTACCAGGGGTGCTTTATATAGGGCTTGGGGAGGTCTAGAGATGAGCTGAGCATTGCCAACTTTATGATGTTAATGGTGACTGTTACTTGGGCTTCTAATGGCCATTAGAGGAGGAATTAAGGTGCACTATTGAAGGGGAAAAGATAGAGGGAGGCGAGGGGAACCGATTCAGAGCGGTTTTGGAGCGAGGGAGAGGAGGGGAGGGGGTGGTGCGTTGGGTGGGAGTGCCGCGTACGTGCTTCCTGCTCTTGTACAGGAGGTTGAAGACGAACTCCTGTCGTCAAGAAGGCTGGGCCTTCGTTGGGCCTTGGCTGCCCATGTTTTTAAAACGTTTTTTACAGAAGAAAAGAAACACCGAAAATACAAATAAAAGTTAGCCTAAAAATCCCAGAAAATTCACATAGTTATATGGTCTTATATATGACCTAGTGAACTTTTATATGTCCTAAAATGCAAGTTAAAAAAATAAACATTTTTGCTAAACTAATAAAATAAAGTGCAAATAAAACCCAACAAATATATTTTGGTGCCAAATTCAATTTCCAATATTTTCTTTCTATTTTTGAAGAAGTCATTTTATCTTCTCTCTTTATTTTATTTTTGATATAATGGAAATGAACTTTGGTGAAACCAAATTTGATCCAATCTCCCAACTTCGAAAAAAATTCAAAAATGGTTTTCAGGGAAACTTCCAACTCTCTCTTTTGGTCCTTGAGTTGCTCAATGTTCCTTGGATCAAAAATCAAATAAAACAAATGGAGGCAAAAATGCATAAATCATGGATGCATATGAATGATTTATTTATAAACATCCAAACTGAAAATTGGGATGTTACAAAATTTGAATATATTTAAACCCCTCTGAAAATCCATTTCCTCTATTCTGCTACTCCAAGTCCAAAACTAGGAATTTTCCCCTTCTTAGTTTTCACACTTGTATTTAACAAAAAATGAGTTAACATTTTTCTGAGCACTTTGGTTTTTCTGTTTTATTATTGCCTTATTTTTCTCGTTATTATTTTGCAACGATAGATTGCGTTGCTGACGAAGGAGTTGGACCAGAAGTCTTTGAAGACCCAGAAGACTTTGCTGAGCCAGGCAAGCAGCCCTTTGACCATGTCTATGAAACCCTTTTTATGCATTTCATATAGCACTTTATTATTGTTGCATTAGAATCATGATAAGATGGTAGCCACTTTGGTGGGTTGCCCTCATTTCCTCATTCTTGATACTTGCATTGTGCATGACCCTACCTTCCTATGAGGGTTATGCAGGTGGGAGTAGATAGGATGCTAAAGTAGATGCTACGCAAATGGGACGGGTATATGCATTGTGATGGAGACAAAGTATTTTCAAAAGACTTTTTTTTTGAAAACCCCGTCGGGTGCCACTTATGCCCGAGGGTGATAATGAGATGGGTAACCACTTGATGATGAAGTGGTGTACCGAGGCAAGTGTGTGTGTTGTTTTCGAAAACGTATTAGATTTAAGATTTGTCGACTATCCCAACCTTACACGCGCAACCACTCTACCCTTATATGGGAAAGGGCATTATTGATTACCTAGGCCGATACTAGCTTGGAGCCTGCATTACTAGTGACGGGAGAGTCGTTGTTCCGCTCTCTCGGGACGGGGTCGTGCCAGGTATGGCGGCCATGACTATTTTCACAGGGCACCAGACACACCGTTGGTACCCCGTGCTTGCGGTATGTGATGAATATGGGAGCGGGGCTCCACAATTTTAAGATGTGAAATGTTGGGCACGGGGGTCCTACCAATCGAGTGGACTATATGTTAGTGTCGTCTAGGGAAAGATAGTGATCGGGTGCTTACCCCGGGTACTTGAGGTACCGCGGGTCATGGATGACACTGAAGTTCCCCGGATCTTGTTGGTAAGGTGTGCAACCTCTGCAGAGTGTAAAACTATTGGAATAGTCGTGTGTGTGTGTGTGTTTCTTAAACTATGTTCAGAGTTTTCCAAACCGTGTGTGTGTGTTGAGAAAACTATTTGGGTTAAGTCAGATGGCTTGACACAATGATCAAGTTGGATTGGTGTCCAACTCTGCTTATGTTGATATCTGCAACTTGTCCATACGGATATCTGTACTCCCATGATGCATACTTTACATGTTGATAGATCATGTCATTGCACTCAAAACTAGCTTTCTACAAACTACCTACTTAGTGCTATATCATTGCATTATTGTGCCTTGTTCCAATCATGGGTTGCTTGCGAGTACATTCAAAGTACTCATTGGCTTGCCACTAGTTATTTAATTGGCCAGGCATGGAAGAACATGAGTTCGATGAAGAGTTCTTTTGAGACAAATATGCGAACTAGGACATTTCCCAGTCAGAATGCATGTAGGGTTAAGGCAGATGGCCTGGGTTCTACTTATCGATGAAGATTTCTGCTACTTAAGTTTATTTGGTATTCAGCCCTTGTGGCTTTATCTATGTAAGACTTGACCATAATGGTCATAATTTGTGTAAGATGATATGTATGGATGTAAGACTCTTGTTATTCAGCTTCTGTGTGTTCAGTGAGCATTGATCTCTGGGATCACTATACACGTGCATTCGGTGATCACGACTTATGAGTCGGGGTCCCCACAACTACAGTCACATCTATTTAGGAAAGATGGTAAGATTTTTACTTTTTGTCCTCAGTGCATCTTTTGCATACATTATTTTTTAAGCTAAACTTCATTGCTAAGTATGTTACTATACGGTGTTCTTCAACACGGACTCCCGATGAATGTTGTGCCTCATTGGATCGAGACTAAAGGTACCATGACTATTGTTAGTTTACGGCCAAGATATCCCACAATGCACTTTAGTGCATTCAGGATTTCTAATAGCGAGGAATGCTTAATAGTGAAAGACTGGAGAAAAATTGTGATCGATCGCATAGAAGTACTAGGGAGCAGCAATCAGAAGCGCAGCCCACGATTAGGAGACAGGTTCATCTGCATGCTCCAACTTGATGAAGGAGGAGTGCTACACATGTTTTATGTTATTTTACCGGAGAGAGAGAGAGAGCAGCGGGAGTGATTAGCTAGCTAGAAATGAGTTTGAAGATGATGATGTGCTACACTATGACTATGATGATTAAATAGCTAGTGTTGGTGGTAATGACTATGATGATTATTATTAGCTAGTGTTGGTGGTGATTAGATAGCTACCGCAGCTAGTGTTGGTAGTGATTAGCTAGCTAGAATGAGTTTGAAGATGATGATGTGCTACACTATGACTATGATGATTAAATAAATACCGTTGGTGGTAATGACTATGATGATTATTATTAGCTAGTGTTGGTGGTGATTAGATAGCTACCGCAGCTAGTGGTGGTGGTGATGAGCTAGCTAGAATGAGTTTGAAGATGATGATGTGCTACACTATGACTATGATGATTAAATAAATACTTTTGGTGGTAATGACTATGATGATGATTAAATAGCTTGTGCTGGCGGATTAGATTCAAGTGGAGGCAACATGTGGTGCACATAGAAAGTACTACTAGTCCAAACTAGATCAAGTTTGGATTAGTAGTATACTTTTGACATGTAGCATATATTGCCTCCACTTGAACCTAATCCACCTTCATTTGACACACTGTTATGGACATAATGATATAAACCTCATAATTGGTATTGTACCAAAATTTGTATAACGACGTATAAATACACTAAAAATAAAAAAAGAATAAAAGAATACTAGTAGCGATGGATAGTAAACACGCTGCTACTAGCTTGATTAGCAGCAGCGCGGTAGTGGACAAGCGCTGCGGCTATGTGTCTTAGCAGTAGCGCGTGTCGCACGCGCTACTGCTAAGTAATAGCTGTAGCGCCTTATTAGTAGCGTGGCTGCCCGGGGTACTAGAGGGCATTAAACCCGTGCTACTACTAGGGTTTTCCATAGTAGTGGAGCGTCGTGTTCATCCCCCACTTCGTCCGCGTGTTGGGATTTCCTCTCCACCCATTCGTCCGCGGGCTCATGTTCTACTATGGGCTTGATTTCCACGATCTGGCCCCCAACTCCTTCCTCAATATCTCGACATTTATTGTCATGTGCGAGGCCTTTCTCTGTATCCCTCCCTACTTCGGACTGTGGTGGAAGGTCTTCAATGTGAAGCCAAAGGTGGTGGATGGCCAACATGCATAATGTGGAGGCGCCATGGTGAGCAAGCTGCCCAACATCACATGGCCCTAGGACACCTTCGTGGAGACTGTCAAGGGGTGGCAACAGCAGTGGTTCTATGTCACATAGCCTCGTGATGCCACCTAGGCCGTGGCTCCCGAATTCTAGTCCGGCGCCCCGATGCGGCTCACCTCCTGGCTAGAGAAAGGCCCGGACTGGTCTTTGTCGGACGAGCTGACTACACTCTAGACGCGCATCAAGCGCATGGTAGACAAGAACATCAAGCTTGTCAATGTGATCCAGGTAATGCTCGCTCGCCGGATCCTGCCATGCCAAAGCCGGACTTGCCACTTGTGGGAGTTTGATCCAGACAAGCACCAGACCTTGCAACAGTTCTTCGGCACTACGCACGAAGACATCTGGAAGGTGCTCTTCAAGGCCAACGAGACGTGGCCAGCATTGACCAAAGACCGCGGGCACGACCTGGCCCATCCCTCAAGTGCAGTATGTTTTCCGTATTTCAAGCTGTACCCTTTACTTGCATACTCAAGGAAGATGTCTAAACTTCCCTATTTGTTTTTCAGGGCTAGACAAAGAAGGCGGAGCAGATTCAGTGTCCGGCTCCACTGCCCAAAGAACCAGCTATCCCGCTTTTGATGAACATGATGGTTCTGGTGCCCTATCAAGAGCTAGAGAAGAAGGCCTAGAAGAAGGCCAAGGGGACCAGGGGTGGTCTCCGCCATAAGGGCACTTCGGACGTGACGTCCGAAGACGCCGACACCCACTCCCCTCCCGCCACCGACGACGAGGAAGAGGAGGAAAGCGATTCTCCCCCTGATGGGGGAAGGAAGAAAAGGGCGGCCTCCACGCATATTGAGGCAGAGGCGTCCAAAAAAGGGAAGGCCTCCGCAGCGGACAACCCCGCGTGGGACGTTGACAACACCTCAGAGTGGCGCCCCAGGGATAAGCCCCTGGCCAAATCGTAAGTACTCAAAGATGCACTCAAATATCCAGCTTCTTTACTTCATAGTTCTAACAGGTTGAATCATGCGTTTGCAGTCTGGCTCATTCCGACCTCGAGCGATCCTCATCTTCAGGAAACCCGCCTAATCCGAAGGTTATGGATAGCGGGTCTCTCCCGGCGGCCTCCTCTCCCAAAATGGTCGAAGACGCTGAAGTGTTGTCCCAAAGGACACTTCCAGCTCAGGGGGAGGCAAAGGAGGCCGTCATGGTGGCGCCAGAGGATAACATCTCGGCCGTCGGACACATGGGGGAGCAGATCCCCATGGAGATCGGTGATGGGGGCCATCCTCAATTCGGCCCCCAGTCGAATACGATCCCGGAGACCTATACGGCTCTGGAATCCACCAGGCAGCCTCCTTCAAAGGAAGGAGGTGTACTAATTCTACCGGTGACCTCTGTCCATACAGAGGCACCGGATTTTCTAATGGAAGCGCAGCTTAGTGCTTCCATTGTGGAGGAACATCGTACCCTTATGGGTATGGTGGTTGAGAGGATTTAGTCCGCCAAGAGCGGACTGATCTAAGCCTGCACAAGCCTTCTAACAGGCTTTGAGGTAAGCGACACAATAAAAATAACGTCATAGTATAGATAGTAGCCCCTGAGACTCTGTCTGGTGTTCGGAAAGAAAAGCTAGACAGAGGATTAAGTAATTTTCGCAGGAGACTAACTAAATATGTCTTATGTGAATAAGCAGGCGTCATTGCTGGCCACAACCTCTCATGCTGTTGAGGTCTCCGGAATAAAGCGGGGTCTGGAGCGGGCCGAGGAAGAGCTCGGCCGTGTAAAAAAGTAGCTAGAAGACAAGCAAGGTATGCAATGACCTTGTGTATATCTAGAAAGGATGAAAGATTTGTGTTGACCATAGTGCCATGATATTTATTAGGGGGGCGACCGAAGTGGAGGCCCTCAAGAAAGTGCTGGCCGAGGCCGAGGAGAGAGCGGTAAAGGAACAAGCCGCTTGTGAGAAACACAAGGCCAGGGTTGGCGAGGTCTAGCAGGAGCTCCAAGACGCTGTGCAGAAATGCGGGTCCTTGGAGCGCAATATTGCAGATCAAGACTCCGAACTTACCAAGGCCCGCCAGAGCGCACACGATGCCCAGATTGAAGACTAGGGCTCCCTCTAGGAAAACCAGGAGGCCAAGAAAATATGTGAAGAAGCAAATATGTGAAGAAGCGGTATCTCTTACTAACCCAGAATTGGAGTTCTCCAGGAGCATTTGCAGATTTACCACGCAGTGTTGTCGATGCTATGGAGTTCTTCCGAGCCCAAGAGGGGAGTTCGACGGAAAAGCTAATTTGGTCACAGTACCTTGCGCCAGAACATCCGGTGTCCTTTAGCGATCAGCTAAAACAGCTAGTCGAACTGCATAGGGTGGCCGAACTAGCGATGAAGGATTTAATTATCTGGCTCTGGCCCGCCGAAGTTATACCTTGCAGCTACTTCAGACTCGTGAAGCGGCTGGTCAATGCCTGCCCCTGTCTCGACATCATCAAGCGGTCGGTCTGCATCGAAGGTGCGTGGATGGCCTTCGCCCGTGTCAAGATACAATGGACGAAGATGCACGCCGTCAAGCTCGCGACTGAGGGACCGCCCGCTGGCAAGGAGCACCGCACGCCAGAGCGGTATTTTGATGATGTCCTCAAGGGATACCGAATTATAGAGGGCCAGTGTTCAAAAGATATTATCTTTGAATGAGTACCTTCATGTTATCCCGCCCTGTATGATGAAAACAAGACTTATATGTAATATAATGTTATCGTCCAGTGCGGCTGTTTTTTCATATTAAATCTGAGAGGTGGCCAGTCGTCGGCTTCAGCCCCCATGTAGGTAGTACGGGGGTGTTCGGTATGGAATATAAACACTCTTGATCCAAGAAATTGGTCCTTGAAGGAGGTGTTTAGCGCAACAAACCAGGCAATCGGACTATGCGGCTTTATCACCCTCACTTAGCCATAGGAATTTGACAATAGAAATGTGGGCGCAACCCCTAGTGTCTGTTAGCCTGGACTAGGGTGTTGTAGGCACCTGATCGGGTGATGGCCGATCCGTCGCATAATGCGGAAAAAATCGCAAGAGATTTTAATCTCCAAAGAGCTGACCGACTCACGCCGCATCATGAGAGTCAGTTTTCGGCTTTCTCTACTGAGGTTCTCATCGGGATAGACCAGGACACAATCGCAGTAGTTCTCCCTTTACTACCCAAGCCGATAGAGCAAAATGAAAGGTAGTAAGCATAGGGGACGGGCAACCCAACTATTGACCACATACATGATTCAGAGCCGATGCATATAATGCTAAATTCAGGGGCCGAACTATACTGTAGAAGTGTTCAGACTTGTTGCCATAGTATGGGGTGCAATAAAGTTTTAGGATTTCGCTTTCAGACAAAACCCTTGAGGTTCTAACACCAGGGTGCGCACGAATATCTCTCGCCCGTCTAGCTCGCCCACGCCATGTTGTCACGGCCTAGCTAGACGAACCCAAAGAATGCAAGACGCAAGAGTTTATACTGGTTCGGGCCACCGATGCGGTGTAATACCCTACTCCAGTGTGGTGTGGTGGATTGCCTCTTGGGCAGATGATGAACAGTTAGCAGGGAAGAACAGCCTCTTGAGGAGAGGTGCTCTTGTGCTTGGCGAGTGTGGTGGCTTTGGTGGAATGGATCTGGTCCAAGCTCCTCTCCCCCTTCCTATGGTGGTGGCTAGTCCTATATAGAGAGGCCCGGGTCCTCTTCCAAAATATTAGGCGGGAAGGGATCCCACAACGGCCAATTTGAAGGGGGACAACTAGTACAAGCTATCCTGACAAATGTAGTCTTCGTCTGCCAATGGCTCTAGTGGTGATGCCGCCTTGGGCTCCATGGAGACCTCCATCCTGATGTCCTGCTGGTCTTGGTCTTGTTGCACCGATACGGAAACCTTTGCCTGATGCCTCGAGACTCCTCGCATGCGTTTGCCTCTTTAGCACCAAAGAGGAAACGAGGACACTGCATGCGCTGGCACTGGCCTAGCGCCCGCCCGGCTCTGGTCGTCATGGCTTGCATCGCACAAACCTCATGAGGTGTCCCATTCCTTGATCTCTCCACCTGTCATGAGCCAGCTCGGTGAGTCCACCCCTGAGGAGGTCTTGCGTCGTGCGCCTCGCGAGGCTTGGCCCCTTGTGAGGGTCTTGAGTGTTTGCTGGTGAATATGGGCCATACGGGGCCGCTGGTGGAGCCACGCCATGGGCCGCAGGCAGGCAAGACTAGGGACCCCCATTCCCAGAATGCCAACATTAGCCCCGGGGCACAAGGTGCGCTCGGGCTTGGCTTTGAGGCGAAGCCAAAGGGCAAGCGCGGAGCGCCGAGGGCCCCAACAGCCCGTAGTCCCGCTCAATGCGTGCTGATCGATTGGACGTGGGCAGCCCCGCTTCCCCATGCAGCCTTGATATCCGCCTCGCTAGGCGGCTACGGCGTCCCCATAGTTATCTCCCCATTGCTGGCAATGCACTCCCCGACTCCTCCGCTTCTTCGAACCTCTGCGTCATCCTTCAATCCAACCTGAGCTCAGTCCTCTCCATCACCATGGCGCCGAACCGGATGGACAAAGGGAAGAAGCACCTGACCTCAGCCAACTCGCCTTTGGCCGTCGAGCCCGCCGTCGGCCGATCGCGGGTGCTCAATCAGGAGGCCATGGACAAGGTCCGCCTCATGCTCGCCACCAGCTTCAACGAATGGGGAGGGATAGTGGCTTGGCCTGTGTCCCGAGCTTCTGTCGATAGAATAGCCACCAAGGTACAATTCTTCATTGACGCCCCGTGGGCCGGTCTGGTCCCCCCTTCTCCGCCTTCTTCAACGTCGTGCTTTCCCATTACCAAATTTATCTGGTGCACCTAGATCCCCAATCTGTCGCTCTACTTGCCATATTTGCCTTTGTCTGCGAGGCCATGGTGGGCAACGCCCCCTCCATAGCCCTTCTGCACCATTTCTTCTCGCTGCACCTGACCGATTCTCGGCAATGCTCGGGGTGCCTGAGCTTCCAGGCCGTGGCGGCGACGGCCGGCTCGGGGATTGACTTTGAACTCCCGCTGACGGCGAGCGGGTTCTCGCCGCAATGGGTGTATGTGGATGTCGGAGTGCTCAGCCCTTTGCTCTTTCCTCCGTCTGCGCCCATCGTCCCAGCTCCGGCTGGGCTCACGAGAAGCTTATGAGCCCCCGCCTCGCCTTCGTCTGGCTCCAGATGAAGAGGTTGAAAGGCCTCGGCTTGACCGCGCCCATGGTGATGAAGGAGTTCCTCCGACGCCGCGTCGCCCGACTCCAGGGCCATTCCCAGACGATGTGGGCCCTATTGGTCGGACGTGATCACCTGAGGCTTCAGGAGTCAGAGCTTCCGCTCGAGGCACGAAGAATGAAGCTCGAGGTCCTGGCGGGCGACCCCACAGCAGCAGATATGCCACTAGAGGGTTGTCTCTTGTACTGTTGCTCAAAGAGGGTTGAGTTCATGGGGCAGATGCCCCCCTTTGACGAATTGGGTCCCAGGAGGGGTCCGGCGAGAACCCCGTCACCGTGGTTCCCCTCCTTGTCGCCGGCGCCGAACTTGCCCCAAGAGTGGAGGCATCGGGGGTAAGCACCACCAAAGGCCGGAGCCGCGGGTGCCGAGGTGTCGAAGCCATCCGCGGTTTCTGAGGCGTCGTCTCTGGGAGTCCGTAACATTCGCTCTAGGGTGGAAGTCGAGGGGGCGAGGCAATCCGCTGCTCCTAAGGTTGAAGCCCCCGAGGCCTCTGGCGGCAATCGTGAGGCGAAACTCGATAGGTCTCCCCAGCTTGGCGCTCCTGAGGTCACCTCCTCGGGCGCTTCACCAGCCGCGCCCTGCGCTGGTCGCCACGTCGAAGGCTTTGGCCGACTCTGTGTAGACTTCGATGCGCTCCGCAAAAGGAAATGGTCCCCAACCTGCAGCAGCGGCGCCTTTCGGCCGTTGAAACAGAGGAAGTACATCGCCGTAGATGACTAAGTACCTTATCTTTGTAATATCTCGGCTGCTGCTTCCCTTCCTGATGGTGGCTCTTCAGGATCCCATCTGCTAAGGCTGTGAAGCCTCCCGAGGAGCAATCTCCTCCTGCCTCAAATCTCCCGCTGGCCTTGAGCGTACGAGGCCAGCATGCTACCCCCGGCGCAAGGTCTGTCGGAGAGGCAGACACGCTAGCCTAGCGCCTCGAGCCCGCGCTCCTGCCGCTTCTGCTTCGTGGCCTCGTCGGGGGTGCGACAAGTGTGCCAAGGGCTCCTACCCTGGTCGTAGATGGCGGTTGGATGGCTTCGGTCTTGGATCCTTCTCCGAGTAATGAGCCTCATCCCAACCGGGCTCCTGCTGAAGCCCAGTCGGCGACCGGGCGAGTGCTAGCCCCCAGCCCTCCGCGGATCCCGTCGGTGGCCGCCGCCGTGGAGGACGGAATCGGCCATGCTCTCAAGTTTGCACACGAACCGAGTGTCGTCCGCCACGAGCTCTTTCAGGAGGCGATGGGCGCGATGAGCCGGCTTGGCGGAGAGCTCGCGGATGTAAGTGCACGCCTCGAGGCCGAGGGTCTTCGGCTGATGGAGGAGCGGCATAAACTAAAGGTTGCCATCAACCTCGGGCGCCACCAGCGCAAGCTTGATGATGCGAAGGCCGAGGCGTCTCTTGCGGCCTCGCGCGAGGCTTGCGCCCGAGCCTTGGAAGAAGCCTGGGAAGCTGATCGTTGATGCGAGATCACAGAGAAATGCACGTGGGAGCTCCAAGCCTGGAGTGCCTCCTCGTAGCAGCAAGTGGAGGCACGCAAGGCGGCCTAGCGTCGATGAAGGGGACGCATGCCGAGGAGGAAGAGATCCTGAGGCGCGAGGAAGCGCTGGCGCAGGAAGCCACGGAGCGCAACCTTGAGCTTGAGCGGTTGGAGACGAGGGAGCGCCAGGTCGCCCAAGTGGAGGATGCTGTCGGTGCGCGCGAGGCCAAGGCCGAGGAGGAGGTCGATCGCCGGGTGGACGAGGGTCGCGCGGATCTTGTGGGCAGGTATGACTTGAAGCTGAAGCTCGTGGAAGCCGAAGAAGTGGGCAAGACTACTGGCCTTAGGTTGGGGTTGGCTGAGGCAGGACAGTGTGAGGAAGCCACCGCAGCCTCCATGACCTCAGTGCAAGCTGAGCTGGCCTCCACCTGTGCCGAGCTGCTTTCCATTCAGTAGCGGGTCGCCAGCGCCGAGTCCTCCGCGCAGTAGAGCAGGGGGAAGCGCTCCGGCCGCAGATGCTGGAGCGCGAGCACGCCACGTTGCTCCAAAGCCTCAGGATCAGAGCCAACGCGGCGCTGGGCACCATCTGCGACGAAGATGCCCCTCATCCCCACTCGAACGATTACGCCAGCTACCTCATCTTCTTCACCGATGTGGTGACACGCCTGGAGAGTCGATCCGAGAGGGCCCGCATGCTTTTTGAAGAGAGGAGTCGCGGCCTGCTCAGGCGTGCATTCTCCCGCGCCTTCATCCACCACCAGAACACCTACCCCAACTTCGATTTTGACGCTGCCATTGCCCCTGTGCCTGAGGCCATCCGAGGCGACCTGGTGCGTTGGGTAGAAGACAATGTGGATGCTCTAGTCAGGGCCTTCACCTCCAAGGACGACGCGGTGGTGGTCACGGCAGATGAAGGTGACGTGGTCGACGATGGTGTGGGCGACGCCGACAATGGTGACGGTGATGCCGGCGATGGTGATGACGATGCCAGTGATGGTGACGACAATGCCAGTGATAGTGACGGCGACGTCTACGACACATCTAAGGGCGACCCGGAGGACGCGGTGAGCGATATGTCTGATTAAGCCCATGTTTCCTTGTCGCTGACCCTGCATGTGAAAACTCGGGCATGGCCCTGAAAGTTTTAAGAGCATTTGGGAGGGGTAGTCCCTCATGTAAACAGATTACTGCCTTTATTCCTTAGGCCAAGCTGAAGATGTGTTTTTATGAGCCCGTGAGTCCCGTCGCGAGCTTACTGCTGCAGTTTACCTTAGTTAGGGCCGGTCCCCGACCGACTCGTGAGGACGTGAGCTTCTGAGGGGCCTGCCGATCCGTTCGGCCTTGGCCCCTTCGGCCAAAGATGATCCACGACAGACCTCATGGCAAGTCCGGACAACCTATGGAGCTCGGCCCACTCGGCCATTTGTTCATTCAACAGCAGCGGACGCGTTGCAGTGCTGAACTGCGACCAGAACAACCTCTCCACTTCATGATCTTTCTGATCCTGGAAAAACTTAGTCGCATCAGCAACACTCATTGCCAAGTCCGAATACGCATCTGCAGCACTCCATAATTGATCCAGAGGGGAATATTTCGGATCTCCGAACTTCGACCGCAACAAAAAGGGATTCCCAGTCGTGATATCTCCGGCTTGACGGAGCTCCTCCTTCACCGCTCTGATTTTAGAGCAGGCTTCCTTGGCTGCTTCCATGGCTTTCTTCAGGTCAGCCGCTTTTGCTTGGCTTCCCTTTTCAAGGAGCTCATATCGGCCGGCGGCATCTTTCAGCTCAACAGCCATCTTGGCTATTTTATCTTCACTCTGGCGACGAGCAGCCTGTTCGGCTCTTATGTCTTTGGCCGCCTTTAGGGAGGCTGCATCACTTCTCCTTGCTTGTTCCTTGGCTCGAGAAAGTTCCGCCCAAAGGGTCTCCACGGCTGCAGCTCCATCTGCCGTCACAGCATATTATAGATACTAGCATCATGCTCATCTTAATATTTGTCGACCACCCGAAAATACATACACTGTGCCTCGTCAAGCCGCTTGTTCACAAGTGCAATGTCGACATCTACCACGTTAAGTTGCCGCCTCAGTCCGGCAAAATCAGCCGTCCGGCCAGCCACCAGACCCTCAGCCGCCTTCACATGAAAGAAGTGCGATCATTACCTAGGACTATGATCCTCTGGTTGTCGCCTCTGGACAGCAACCAGAGTCTCAGGGGCTACTATCTGTATAGAGCACACCTAGCGTGTGCGGTATCGTCAAAAAAATTATATATTATTTTGCGTACCTCAAAGCCTCTTTGCAGGCTCATAAAAGCCTCATGCAACCCGCTTTTGGCGGATGAAATCCTCTCATCCACCATACCCATTAAAGTACAATGCGCCTCTGAGATAGCCGCTTGCTCCAAAAGACCCATCAGTGTGTCCGGTTGTGCACTGGACATACCCAGACTCTTTCTGTTGCTCTCTCTAGGAGCCGAATACTCCGGACTTCGGGTGGCCGAAGGGTCACCTTTTGGCCTTGGCGGATCAGGAGAAATCCTCCGTGATGACACCTCAGGGACATCCGCCCCAGGTGGCGGGGAGGCAGGGGGAGGCGTTTCGCTCTCCATCATCTTTGGAAGAGGATCCCCCGAAGATGAACTCTGTCGAGAAGGGCTACGAGCCGGACTGCAAGATATAGGTCGTGGTTATTGTCATTGGAGATAAAGCAGGATATATTTACCAAAAGTAATCTTGTTCACTTACAGCTCGGTGGAGGGCTGGCCCCCTTGCGGGCACTATGCGGTAAAGATGCCCTCCGGGGCAGGGCCCCCTGGCGAAGGTTTCTTCCCTCGTTTGGAAATCTTTGTTTCCAATCATAAGAGGTGGTCATTTTCCTACCTTGGGGAGAGGGGATTCTAGATTCTTCTCCCTGAGTATCCTCCTTTGGGGAGACACTAATTCCCCTAGTTTGGATGAGTAATGCGTGAAGCCCGCTTTCGGTTTCTTTATTCCTCCCTTTATCTTCCCCTGATGGCACTTGATAAGGTGCGCGCTCAAGAATCCTGGCTAGCACAGGATCTGGTGAGCCTTCGGGAAGGGGGGTCAAACACCTGATCATCTTCGCCTTTCTTATCCAGTCCTGGCTGAGAGCGATTTTTTTCAGAATGATGTTGTGACAAATAAAAAGACAACATGTTCGGCCGCATAATTACTTACGTGGGTATCTTACGGTTGTAGTTGAGACCCACATCCTCGGTGTTTTCCGGACATTTTATTCGTGATCCAAAGAACAATCCGTACATCTCTTCGAGCGTCACACCTAAGAATTGCTGAATAGTTTGTGGTCCTTCTGGGTTGAACTCCCACAGACGAAGAGATCAGCGTTGGCATGGCAGGATCCGACGAACTAGCATAACTTGCATTACCTTGACAAGACTGACATCCCTCTTGAGGAGATCTCAGATGCGACTTTGCAATGTCAGCACATCATTAACTAGCCCCCAGTCTAGCCCCTTGTTGACCCATGATGCTAGTTGCGGCGGGGGGGCCGAGCGGAAGGCAGTGGCAGCTGCCCACTTTTTACTTCGGGGAGGTATGATGTAAAACCACTCTCGCTGCCCTAAGTTGGACACCTCCTAGAAGGAGCCCTTAGGCCATGGAGCATTGGCGCCTTTGCTTATTATGGAACCTCCGCATTCTGCGTGTCGCTCGTCGATCGTCTTTGGCTTCACATTAAAGGTCTTGTGCCATAAGCCGAAGTGTGGGTTGATGCGAAGGAAGGCCTCACACATAACGATAAACGACGAGATGTGAAGGATGGAATCTGGAGCTAGATCATGGAAATCGAGCCCGTAATAGAACATAAGCCCTCTTACAAAGGATCAAGACTAAAGCCTAGCCCTCGGAGGAAGTGGGAAACAAATACAACACCCTCGTTGTGTTTGGGAGTAGGGATGACCTACCCTTCAGCGGGAAGCCTGTGCGAGATTTCGGCGGTCAGATACCTGACTTCCCTTAGCTTCTTATTGTCCTCCTCTATGACAGAGGGGGCCATCCACCGTTATTGCGGCGCTTCGGTCTATTACGACGCTGCCTACCGTTGACCTCTTTGGTATCCGAGGTATTCGGATTCCTTGATGTGTTGTTGCTACGAGCCAGCCAGCTGTCCTCACCCGTGCAAAAGCAGGTCATGAGTGTTGTGAGGGCTGCCATAGATTTCGTCCTCTCCTGGCCGAGGTGGCAGGCGAGCCACTCGTCGAGGATGTTATGCTTCAATGCCGCTAGGGCTTCTTCATACGGACAGTCTACAATTTGATTTTTCTTAGTCAGGAACCGTGTCCAGAATTGTCTGGCTGATTCCCCTGGCTATTGGGTTAGGTGGCTCAAGTCATCAGCATCCGGTGGCCGCACATAAGTGCCCTGGAAGTTGCCAAGAAATGCATCTTCCAAATCCTCCCAACTGCCGATGGAATCTGCTGGCGAGCTATTCAGCCAATGTCGAGCTGGTCCTTTGAGTTTTAGTGGGAGGTACTTGATGGCATGTAGATCGTCACCGTGAGCCATGTGGATATGAAGGAGGAAATCCTCAATCCATACAGCGGGATCTGTTGTGCCGTTATGTGACTCAATATTTACGGGTTTGAAACCCTCCGGGAATTCATGACTCATAACTTCATCAGTGAAGCATCAGGGGTGTGCGGCACCTCTGTGCGGGAAGCTGGATGGGATTGTTGTTGTCTTTGGCGCTACCCGGAGTGTTATTATCTCCTGTGCCGGTATCACTGCTCTTGCTGTGGCGGGACTTAGAGCGGCGCCGCTGACATCGGCACTTGGGTTGCTTCTTGGAGGGGTCATCCTCCACTTTCTTATCGCCATTGGCTTCTTTGGGGGTGTCCACCATATATATATCATATGATGAGGTGGCGGTCCAGTGCCCGAGGGCGGTGGATCCTGTTCGTCTCCGTCTTCGTCGTCCATACCGTCAAAGTCTTCGGAGCCGAAGTCGAGCATGTCGGTTAAGTCGTCGACAGTGGCTACTAAGTGGGTGGTGGGTGGGCAGCGAATTTCTTTGTCGCCCGCCTCCCATTCTAGCCGGACATAGTTCGACCAAGGTTCTCCTGACAGGGAGCGAGACCTTAATGAATTTAGCACATCTCCAAAAGGTGAGAGCTGAAAGATATCCGCGGAGGTGAACTCCATGATCGGCGCCAAGTCGGACTCGAATGGTGGGGTCCATGATCGGCGCAGATACGAGCGGCTCGGAGTCTGTAGCCAAAGTTGAATCCAATGGTTCAGCAACACGGCTCTCGTAAGGGGTGAAGTCAGTATCCGGCTCTATCACCGCTGAGAGTGCGGCCTCCATGGTGGGGTCCATCCCTCCGCTCTCGGATGGCGTGACTTGCTCCAGATTAAAAGCCGGAGTAGCTGCGGATGCGATCTCCCGAACACTCTCTGATGATAGAGTTATATCTTGCTCGTCGTGACTGCGTGGCACGTCCGTCATCGGCTCGACACCATCGAAGATCAACTCTCCGTGGGTATCGGCCGTTTAGTTCAAGTTTCCAAATCTGACCTGATGGCCAGGGGCGTAGCTCTCAATCTGCTCCAGATGGCCAAGCGAATTGGCTCGCAGTGCAAAGCCGCCAAATATGAAGATCTGTACAGGGAGGAAAGCCTCACCCTGGACGGCATCGCTAGGGATGATTGAAGGAGCCATCGAGCCTTATGGTGACGACATAGTGGAACTCTCAATGAAAGCACCAATGTCGGTGTCAAAACCGGCGGATCTCGGGTAGGGGGTCCCGAACTGTGCATCTAAGGCGGATGGTAATAGGAGGCAGGGAACACGATGTTTACCCAGGTTCGGGCCCTCTTGATGAAGGTAAAACCCTACGTCCTGCTTGATTGTTCTTGATGATATGAGTATTACAAGAGTTGATCTACCACGAGATCGAAGAGGCTAAACCCTAGAAGCTAGCCTATGGTATGATTGTCTGTTGTCCTACGGACTAAAACCCTCTGGTTTATATAGACACCGGAGGGGGCTAGGGTTACACAAGGTCGGTTACAAAGGAAGAGATATGCATATCCGTATTTCCTAGCTTGCCTTCCATGCCAAGTAGAGTCCCATCCGGACACGGGACGAAGTCTTCAATCCTGTATCTTCATAGTCCAACAGTCCGGCCAAAGGATATAGTCCAGCTATCCAGAGACCCCCTAATCCAGGACTCCCTCGGTTGGATCTGGTCATGGTTGAAGGTCCGAAGCGCTTAGCCTAAGCCTTGGGTATTGGAACTTGAGGCCGGGGAGGGGAAGGATTGGGCATGAGAAGAAAAGGACAGGCCTTGGCCCTTTATAAAGAAGGTAAATATCAAGTGTCCTCCGCATGGCCGCCTGGAACTTGCCTAAAATCGAGGAGTCATACTAACAAACACGATTGGGTTACCCACACCCGTATTGATGGGAATCCCATGATAAGGTGCCAATAAAACCGCCTCGCAACACGTGAAGTGACAGGCAGGGAAAAACAATTCGTAATGACCGGGCCACGGCAGGACGTCACGTTATAAAAAAGTTGTCAGCGGATTAGATTTATGGAATAATATACTATCTACGGAGGTATGTGGAATTTATTTTGCAGAGCCGGACACGATCCTTGTGTTCAAAATCTTCTATGGAGTATTCAGAGAAGGAACCCGCCTTGCAATGCCAAAGACAATCTGCACGCCGGACTCATCATCATTGAAGCCTGGTTCAGGGGCTACTGAGGGAGTCCTGGATTAGGGGGTCCTCGGACTGCCGGACTATATACTTTGGCCGGACTATTGTACTAAGAAGATACAAGATTGAAGACTTCGTCCCGTGTCCGGGGTGGGGCTCCCCTTTGCGTGGAAGGCAAGCTTGGCAATTCAGATATGTAAATCTCCTCCCTTGTAACCGACTCTGTGTAACCCTAGCCCCTTCGGTGTCTATATAAACCGGAGGGTTTAGTCCGTAGGACAACAGCAATCATAATCTTAGGCTAGCTTCTATGGTTTAGCCTCTATGATCTCGTGGTAGATCAACTCTTGTAATACTCATATCATCAAGATCAATCAAGCAGGAAGTAGGGTATTACCTCCATCAAGAGGGCCTGATCCTGGGTAAACATTGTGTCCCCCGCCTCCTGTTACCATCAGCCTTAGACGCATAGTTCGGGACCCCCTACCCAAGATTCCGCCGGTTTTGACACCGACACACACCTCTCCGCGTCGCTGGCCAAGGCACAACCCTTGTCCAGCCTCCCCACCGAGCCGGGCCAAGGCCCATGGTGAGCCTCCAGCGTGCCTGCACCTGTTGGGCCAGGCTGCAGATTTGGCCCAGTGTAGTTTTTTCCGTGGCTGCAAATTTTTCTATTATCCAGATCTACATTTTTTACAAAAAATCCCCCAAGCGTCATGCATTTAATAAATCATAAATGGTGCATCATTTGAAAACAAATTATATATGAAAAATTCTTAGAATTTTGTGTAGTTTCATAATATGCAACTTTCACCCATGTTAAAAATGTTTAAAATGATGTTTGCTTATAATTTGCCTAATTTTCATGTTCTAATGATTTATTTCATAACTAAATAACATAGCTCCATTTTAAATCAACTTTAGATGTAAATGGGGTGGAAAATGGATAGTTTAACATGGTGGCATTACTTTGCATGTTTAATAACTCTAAAATTGTGTTTAGGGAAGAACAGTACCAAATTCAAATATTGCATGTGGGGATTTACCAGAATTGTTGTTTGTTATTTCTGGCCTCATTTAAACTTGCCTAGATAGGTAGTTTTGTCATGCTTCACCTCTTGCCATGTTTAATAACATTTAATATTGTTGGGTACATAACCGAGAGAGAACTAAATAATTGTTGTGGTGTTCCGTCAATATGAAACTCATTGCATATCGAGCTCCACTTAATTTGTAGTATTGTTTGTTCATATCGCCATGCCATGCCTCATTAAACCGGACATGCATCATACTTGGTTGTGCATCATGCCATGTTTATGTGATGGTTGTTTACTATGTTGCTTGCTTCTTTCCAGGTTGCTTCTCTCGTTAGCTTCGGTTTCGGTCTGGAGTTGTGAGGATCCGTTCGACTACGTCTGTTTGTCTTCTTCATGGACTCGTTCTTCTTCCTTGCGGGATCTCAGGCAAGATGACCATACCCTCTAAATCACTTATATCTTTGCTTGCTAGTTGTTCGTTCTACCGCTATGTCGTGCTACCTACCACTTGTTATATCATGCCTCCCATATTTCCATTCAAGCCTCTAACCCACCTTCCTAGCAAACCGTTGTTTGGCTATGTCACCGCTTTTGCTCAGCCCCTCTTATAGCGTTGTTAGTTGCAGGTAAAGCTGAAGTTTGTTCCATGTTGGAACATGGATATGTTGGGATATCACAATACCTCTTATTTAATTGATGCATCTATATACTTGGTAAAGGGTGGAAGGCTCGGCCTTATGACTGGTGTTTTGTTCCACTCTTGTCGCCTGAGTTTCCGTCATACCAGTGTTATGTTCCATGATTTTGCATTCCTTACGCGGTTGGGTGTTATGGGAACCCCTTGACAGTTCGCTTTGAATAAAACTCCTCCAGCAAGGCCCAACCTTTGTTTTACATTTGCCTTACAACCTAAGCCTTTTGCCCTTGGGTTTCCGGAGCCCGAGGGTCATCTTTATTTTAACCCCCCGTGCCAGTGCTTCTCTAAGTGTTGGTCCGAACCGGGCAACCTGCGGGGCCACCTCGGCGCAACTTGAGGGCTGGTTTTACTCGTAGCTTACCTATCCGGTGTGCCCTAAGAATGAGATACGTGCGAGTCCTATCGGGATTGTCAACACATCGGGCGGCTTCGCTGGTCTTCTTTTACCATTGTCGAAATGTCTTGTAACCAGGATTCTGAGACTGATCGGGTCTTCTCGGGAGAAGGAATATCCTTCGTTGATCGTGAGAGCTTGTGATGGGCTAAGTTGGGACACCCCTATAGGGTTTGAACTTTTGAAAGCCGTGCCCACGGTTATGTGGCAGATGGGAATTTGTTAATGTCCAGTTGTAGAGAACTTGACACTTAACTTAATTAAAATGCATCAACCGCGTGTGTAGCTGTGATGGTCTCTTTTCGGCGGAGTCCGGGAAGTGAACACAGTTTCGGAGTTATGATTGAACGTAAGTAGTATCAGGATCACTTCTTGATAATTTCTAGCTTCTCGACTGTTCCGTTTCTTCTCTTCTCGCTCTTATTTGCACGTGTTAGCCACTATATCTGCTTAGTGCTTGCTGCAGCTCCACCTTAATACCTTAACCTACCCATAAGCTTAAATAGTCTTGATCTCATGGGTGTGAGATTGCTGAGTCCTCGTGACTCACAGTTACTTCCAAACAGTTGCAGGTGCCGATGTTACTAGTGCAGGTGACGCAACCGAGCTCAAGTGGGAGCTCGATGAAGATCTTAGTTTTTCTTTTGTGTCTTTTCGGATGATCAGTAGTGGAGCCCAGTTGGGACGATCGGGGATCCAGCATTTGGGGTTGTCTTCCTTTTATTTTGGTTCCATAGTCGATTGTAAGCCAATTCTTTATGCCTTTCTTATTCAGTACATGGGATTGTGTGAAGATTACCCCACTTGCGACTAAACCACCATGCGGTTATGCCTCTAAGTCGTGCCTCGACACGTGGGAGATATAGCCGCATTTTGGGCGTTACAAGTTGGTAATCAGAGCCATCCCTGACTTAGTAGCCCCCTGCTTGATCGAATCGCTGACGTTGTTGAGTCTATAACAAAATGTTTTGAGTCTTAGGATTATATATATCGGAGAGTAGGATTCTTTTTACGCCTAAGTCCCTTCGTCGCTCTGGTGAGGCCACCTGACATAGAAGTTTTGACTTTTCTCTCCTCAAATTTCACGAAATTTTTTTAGGATCACGCAAGTATCTTGGAGTCGTTCCGATAGTCTTGTGACGAGAACATTGTTCTTAGTGCCTCCTGACATTTAGGGGTTATGGCAGTGTCCCGGGGAGTTGAGCTCCGAGGTGTTGTTGTCACAATTTTAACCTCTCTGGCCGCCTGGGAGCTTATTTGCCGGCCAAAGGCTGTTGGGGGACTTGGGATCGTGGATCTCAAAATTCAGGACCAAGCTTTGCTGCTCAAACAACTGTTCAAGTTTTATAACAAACTAGATGTGTCGTGGGTTAAGCTCATATGGAGTTCATATTACCCTGGTGATGTACCGCATGCTTCAGAACCGTGTGGCTCCTTCTAGTGGCGAGACCTCTTGCAGCTTTCTGACACTTTTAGGGGTGTGACGGGGATCATAATTGGCGATGGGAGTTCGGCCTTGTTTTGGAAAGATCAGTGGAGCGAGCAGCCGCTTGAAACCTCATACCCGAGGGCATTCTCATTTGCTAAAGATGAGGATGTGTCAGTGCAGAAGATGCTGCGATCCAACACCATTGGGGAGGCCATTCATATCCTGATTTCTCCTCATGCAAGATTGGAGGTTCAGAATATTCAGGCTTTAACTGCGGTGTTTAGTCCTGAGAATGCTCAAAGTGACAAATGATGCTGTGTCTGGGATGCTAGAGGTTAGGGGACTTTCTAATCCAATGACTACTATATGTTTTGCTTCAAGGATATTCCGGTGGATGAAGTTTTTCCTTGGATCTGGAAATCTAAGTGCACAAACAAATGGAAAGTGTTTGCTTGGCTGTTGTTTGCAGATCGCCTGAAGACCTGTAACATACTTAGGAGGAGACACTACAAGCTTGAGGGTGATGTGTACACATGCTTGCTTTGTGATTCCCCCCAGAAGAAACTGTGGCCCACCAATTCTTCAGATGCCCGTTCGCGACCCGCTGTTGGGATACGATCGGGATACACTGGCATGACTCTAATTGCAGACTGGATCTCATCCATGGAGGAAAACGGGCCTTGGGAAACCGTTGTTCATGGAAATTTTCATCGTAGCAGCCTGGGGGTGTGGAAGGAGAGGAATAATAAGCACTTTAGAAATGTGATGTCCACACTAGAGTCTTGGAAGATCAGATTCAAAAATGACATGTCCATGATGGTGCATCGCACGAAAGGATCTCTCCACCCCTTCATGAGAGATTTGGTGGACACTATTGACGTGTCCCCTCTAGTCTGACTTTATCTTTTCTTTAGTGGTTTGTCCGTTTATTTTGAGAGTCTTACCATGTAAACTTTGGGGCACACCTCCCCTGATCCTGGTGTCTTATTAATTTAAAGTCATTCGGAGCCTCTCCTATTGTCAGTGAGCTTTCAAAAAACAATTTTATCGTTGCAGTTTTGGAATACCTGAGTTCGCCGACATCGAAAATCTCTTTTATTCTATTGTTGGTGAGATAACCTCAACGCCACCCAGTACTGGGGCGGGAGTTCGGGAGTATTCCCATAACTCGTATAACAGATGCTTTTCGAAGGTTGAGGTACAATATTTCCGAAGGTTTCTTGGTTATGTGTTGAAGGATGGATACAGCTGGATGTAGGAATTGTTAGTTTGAGTGAGATATTATGCTTCCCATGTATCCCCAACACCTGATTGCATAACCAGAAAGTTTCGGGAGTTTATAAGTGGGAATTCAAGTATCACGTAGGAAATCCTTCCAACAGACACATGATACGATATGGGGTCTATCATATGTTTGTTCCATCTTATTCTGCGAGCCAAATCCTTTGTTTCGTTTTGGTTTGTGGTATTTGAGTTGCTTTGAAGTCATGTTTTGATTCCATACCATTCCTAAGCGGTGTTCTCATGTTCCTATGTGAATACTAATCCTTCTTGATCATCGAGTTTGTCATCTCAATTTCTTCTCAGCCGGTGTGATTCTCTTCAAGATGATCCTATCTTTTTTCCCATTCGCGAGATCATCCCTCAGTTTTTCTCAATGGTATCCTTTCCATCTGCCCAAGTTGTTTTTGTTTTTCCCGCCCTCCCACCCTTTTTCTTCAAGGACTCAGATTTCTTAATCGAGTATCATTTTATCGATGGGAAATTTCTCTGTTCTTTTCCGTCAATGTTCTTCCCTGGTGATTCTCAGGAAGACACTAACGGAGCTTCAAGTTCATCATTCTCCATTCTTTTTCTTCTCCGGTGGATTTAATTCAAGCTTTGTCGATCATATCCTTTCCTCGGTTCAAATGCTTTCACATGCTGGTGCACCTCTTAATCATTCACATCTCGCTATTCTTTTGTGCTGGAGTGCTCAAGATATCTCAGAAGGATCATCTTTTCATTCAAGATGCGCCCAACCTATTTCGAGGTTGTTACCTTATTCAAGCCATTTAATTCAAATGGCGCAATCTCTCTCTTTAATCATTCAATGACGTATCTTTTGAGTGGGCCCTAACCGACACGTCTTTTTCCAAGATCTTACCTGACTCTTCTTTTTCCAAAGTTATTGTCAAATTCATTTCGAAGTTTGACGTAAGAATGAATTATCATAAGTCATATGTATTTCTCCAAGATCTGTCAAATTCTTTTCATCGTTGGCTCAACCTCTTCGCTTTTGATTCTTACGGACTGTCTAAACAATTCATGGTGGTGTTTCTCGTTGTCATTCTCGGATTTTGAATACTGAACAAGAGTTTCTCTTAAATCTTGGTCCATTCTCTTGAAGATTCCTGGTTCTAGCCTTATGCCATCCTCTCATAATTGTTTTCAATTGCGAGAATTCTTTTCACCCATCCGGAGCAATCCAGGAGTCTTTTCAGTTTGATTCTCCGGAGCCCTTCATCTCAGAATTATTCATTCTCAACATTCATCTCTCTTTCCCCAAACTTACAGGTGCGCCATTCAAGTATTCTCTAATCAGCTCGTGATCTATTCGTTCTCATGTATCTAAATTCCCTCAAGTATCTTCATTCATTTTTCAATTCTTCCCGGTGAATTGTGCTTTTGCTACTTTCATGTTCAATTCTTACGGTGGTTCTTCCAAGATTCCTCTTCCTTTGTTACCGTATCAATTCATTCGTTCTTCCCAAATCCCACCGGTGGTTCGTCGAAGACCTTCCCAAGTTGGCGCTATATCTATCTTAATCCTTTCTATGATAATAAGTAGTATGCCAAATCCGTTGCTGGTCATCAATTTAGATTGGTGAAGAATATGCATAACATAATTCTTATTCTTGCTTCATCCAAGTGATGGATTCATCTTCCGGAGTTTGTTCATGATGAGTAAATTCTTGGTTCAAGTGCTTCATACTTTCTCGGAGTTCCAAGATCTCTCAAGTATATCACCACGAAGATTCATCTAAATCATTGCAAGGATTCACCTTGTATTTTCAACTTTCTTTCTATCATCCTTTTGTTACCAGAGTTCTTCATGAAGGCTCTACATGTTGGTTCATCAATGATTCCTTTGATTCTTAATTTGTTCTGCAAGATTTCTCTCGAAGTTAAGTTCCGCCAAGCTATACTCAAAATAAACAGGGTGCTAAACACATGCTTGGTTTTGAGGAGTTCAAGCCTTCTTCATCATGCATTCCGTAATGCAATTCGTTGTAGTTTATCTTTCGAGGTGGTGTTATGTCACTCTTGACAATTTTCCTTCGTTTGTCAGGATTGACGAGTTGTCGGAATGAGGTATCTTAAATCCACCAATCTCTTCATTGGAGTTATATTTGGTTATTTTTCACCTAAAGCTTTCCCTTGGGGTTGTTGCTATTTATGGTGCTCATAAATGACCCAAGTTCTTCATTTATCCTCCCGGTGGAATAAGTTTCTTGTCTCCTTGTTCATCTCAATCCAATCCATTGTTTTTCGTTAGTGGCAGAATTTCACCTCAAGATTTCGAGATGTTGTCCATAAGCCCACAACAAGCTTACTCTTTTCGTTATTGGTTTTCCAACAATGCTATATAACCTTCTTGGAAGGGTACTTTCCAACCTCATTTGTGGTAGAAGTTTGGCATTTTCTTCTCCATTTTGTTATTCCATCATCTTGCCTTGCCAAGATCATGTTCTTTCCTTTTGCTTATCCATTCAACTGGAGTGTCGTGTCATTCATTCAAGTTCTCTCATCTTATCAAGTTTTGCCCCCCTTCTCAGCTGGAGTGCCATCTGAAATCTTTCTTACCCATTGTGCCATTCTTTCAATAGTTCCAGTGGCAGTGTGTTGTTCATCTCATCATGTATCCTCTCATCTTGTCAAGTTCATGTTGAATTCTTTCCATTTATAGTCGGGGTGCTTTCCAAATTATATCACTCTTTTTCCTTCTCTATCTTGTTTTAACCGGATTGTTCTGGCTATCATTCCTCTTCTAACCGGAGTCTCATCCAAGTGCTTTCTTTTTGCCAAGTTCATATTCCTTATCTTCCATTTCCAACCGGAGTGTTGTCGTAATTGATCCTTCTCATTCCTTGTACATGTCATTTCTACCGGAGTGCTTGCATGTACTTCTTGTCCATTGCAACCCTTTTCTTATGTCTTTCAACCTACAAGGCTCTAGTAAGGTTTCTTGTTCCTCTTTTCTAACGGAGTGTTTTCAACTTTGTTCATCTTCGTGGCATTCTTCCTTTCAATTTGTTCATCCTCTCAAGGATCTTTGGTTTCACTCATTTGTCAAAGAAGCAACTTAGTTTTACCTCGCGTCTTCCTTTTCCACTTCTCTCTGGTGCCATCCGTAGGATCTCGGGTCGAGATCCTCTTGTAGTGGTGGAGTGTTGTAATGCCCTGAGTCCGACGCGCCAGGTGTCTCCCAGTTATTCGCTATTGTTGCCTTGTCATTCGCTTGCATGTTGCATCTTGTCATGTCATCATGTGCATTGCATCATCATGTTTCCAAAACTTGCATCCATCCCGGTCTCCCCGTTCTTTCTGTTGTCCGTTGTGAGCCTAGACACACTTGCACGTGCCAGCGGCACGTCCGAAATAGTATTTTATACGCAGCCGAAAAATGTTCTCGGAATGGGTTCAAAGTTGGCGTGCGGTGTTGCTACGTTGTTAGTAGGTCGCCTGCCAAGTTTCATCGCATTCGGAGTCCGTTTGATGCCGCAACGGTTAACATATAGTAGCAATATAGCCGATCAAACGTGAGACGTTTTTGGTCTCCGAAAACTGTTGTCGGGCTTTCCCTCTCGTTCCTCCCTATACCATCTACAGAGTCCACTACCAACCGCCAGGCCATCTAACCCCTCCATGCACAGTGCGTCGACCCCTCACGCATGTCTGAAAACTTCCCCAAACCCGACCCACTCAGTTGTCCCCGTTGGGTCCGGATCATCCCCAAACATCTATAAAACATCACCGTTTTCTTATTTGGACTTTCCAACCAAGTTAACTTGGACCGCCCAATTTCGATCGGATGGTCCCAATCTACCCTAAACTCCCCCTCTTTCCTTATATAAGAGACTCCTAGTCTAAATCTGGACAATCCCCTAAAATATAGGGACTTGTCCCATCACTCGCCGTCGTACTCCCCACCAAATCCCCCTTGGGATCCATCCCCAACCGGCAGCCTCCACCTCTCTCTCTCCAGATCCACTCAGTCAACCCTCCTCTAGACCGTCAGATCTATGATCCAACGGTTCCCACGCGCCTCCCGCATCCCGATGCTCCACCCGTCGCTGCAGCCTCATCGATCTGATCTAGATTGGGAGAGGAGCTCCTGATCAAGCCCCTCATCGCCAGCTGGCCTCGCCGGAGACCACCACCGCTAGGCCGTCGCCCTCTCCCCGCTCCCCGTGCTCCCTCCTTTCTCTTCTCTCCCGTCCTCACTCCTTACCCTCAACTCCCTCTCGCCTCTCTCCACAGGGACCCGCCATGGAGGACCCCGTCGCCCCGCCAAGTCCATCGCTGACCTCCTCCTGCTTCTGCGTGCGAGCACGCGAAGAAGATGACACCAACGCCAAGTCCCTCTTGGTCCCTGCCTCGTTGACCTGCTCCCGTTCGCCGCCACCTCGCTCATGCCCGGATCTGAAACCCGCATGTCAAGTCCGATACCCTGGAGACCCGTGACTCATCGGACCTCCTTCCTTTGTGTTTCAACATCGTCGCCTGCATCTCGCTCGTCCTCGAGCATTGACCGTGACCGCCCCACCTCCTCGCTCGATCCAGCAGCATCGCCCCGAGCCATCCACTCTGCTCATGGGCTGCGCAAGCCACCGGCCCATTGGCGTCTTCCAGCGCCATCAAGTCCCAGCGTGCCTCTCCGCGTCGCTGGCCAAGGCACAACCCTCCTCCAGCCTCCCCACCGAGCCGGGCCAAGGCCCATGGTGAGCTTCCAGCGCCCCTCCACCTGTTGGGCCAGGCTGTAGATTTGGCCCAGTGTAGTTTTTTCCATGTCTGCGAGTTTGTCTATTATCCAGATCTACAGTTTTTACAGAAAACCCCCCAAGCATCATGCATTTAATAACTCATAAACGGTGCATCATTTTAAAAACAAATTATATATTAAAAATGCTTAGAATATTTTCTAGTTTCATAATATGCAACTTTCATCCATGTTAAAAATGTTTAAATGATGTTTGCTTATAATTTGCATAATTGTCATGTTAAAATGATTTATTTCATAACTAAATAACCGTAGCTCCATTTTAAATAAACTTTATATGTAAATGGGGTGGAAAAATGCCTAGTTTAACATGGTGGCATTATTTTGCATGTTTAATAACTCTAAAATTGTGTTTAGGGCAGAACAGTACCAAATTCAAATATTGCATGAGGGGATTTACCGGAATTTTTGTTTGTTATTTCCGGCCTCATTTTAACTTGCCTAGATAGGTAGTTTTATCACGCTTCACCTCTTGCCATGTTTAATAACATTTAATATTGTTGGTACGTAACCGAGAGAGAACTAAATAATTTTTGTGGTGTTCCGTCAACATGCGACTCGTTGCATATTGAGCTCCACTTAATTTGTAGTATTGTTTGTGCCATGCCTCATTAAACTTGACATGCATCATACTTGGTTGTGCATCATGCCATGTTTATGTGATGGTTTTTTACTATGTTGCTTGCTTCTTTCTGGGTTGCTTCTCTCGTTAGCTTCAGTTTCGTTTCGGAGTTGTGAGGATCCGTTCAACAACGCCCGTTTGTCTTCTTCATGGACTCGTTATTCTTCCTTGCGGGATCTCATGCAAGATGACCATACCCTCGAAATCACTTCTATCTTTGCTTGCTAGTTGTTCTTTCTACCGCTATGTCGCGCTACCTACCACTTGTTATATCATGTCTCCCATATTGCCATGTTAAGCCTCTAACCCACCTTCCTAGCAAACCGTTGTTTGGCTATGTTACAGCTTTTGCTCAGCCCCTCTTATAGCGTTGTTAGTTGCAGGTGAAGCTAAAGTTTGTTCCATGTTGGAACAATGATATGTTGGGATACCACAATATCTCTTATTTAATTAATGCATCTATATACTTGGTAAAGGGTGGAAGGCTCGGCCTTATGCCTGGTGTTTTGTTCCATTCTTGCCACCCTAGTTTTAGTCATACCGGTGTTATGTTCCTTGATTTTGCGTTCCTTACACGGTTGGGTGTTATGGGAACCCCTTGACAGTTCGTGAATAAAACTCCTCCTGCAAGGCCCAACCTTGTTTTTACTTTTGGCAAACAACCTAAGCCTTTTTCCCATGGGTTCCCGGAGCCCAAACGTCATCTTTATTTTAACCCCCCCCCCCCCCCCCGGCCAGTGCTTCTGTAAGTGTTGGTCTGAACCGGGCAACCTGCGAGGCACCTCGGGGCAACTTGAGGGCTGGTTTAGCTCATAGCTTGACCTATCCGGTGTGTCCATTAACGAGATATGTGCGATTCCTATCGGGATTGTCGACACATCGGGTGGCTTTGCTGGTCTTGTTTTACCATTGTAGGAATGTCTTGTAACCGGGATTCTGAGACTGGTCGGGTCTTCCCAGGAGAAGGAATATCCTTCATTGATTGTTAAAGCTTGTGATGGGCTAAGTTGGGACACCCCTGCAGGGTTTGAACTTTCGAAAGCAGTGCCCGCGGTTATGTGGCAGATGGGAATTTGTTAATGTCCGGTTGTAGAGAACTTGACACTTAACTAAATTAAAATGCATCAACCGCATGTGTAGCTGTGATGGTCTCTTTTTGGCGGAGTCCGGGAAGAGAACACGGTTTTGGAGTTATGCTTGAATGTAAGTAGTTTCAGGATCACTTCTTGATCATTTCTAGCTTCTCGACCGTTGCGTTGCTTCTCTTCTCGCTCTTATTTGCGTATGTTAGCCACTATATATGCTTAGTGCTTGCTACAGCTCCACCTCAATACCTTAACCTACCCATAAGCTTAAATAGTCTTGATCTCGCGGGTGTGAGATTCCGATTCCTCGTGACTCATAGTTACTTCCAAACAGTTGCACGTGCCGATGTTACCATTGCAGGTGACGCAACCAAGCTCAAGTGGAGCTCGATGATGATCTTAGTCTTTGTTTTTGTGTCTTTTTCGGATGATTAGTATTGGAGCCCAGTTGGGATGATCGGGGATCTAGCATTTGGGGTTGTCTTCCTTTTATTTTGGTTCCATAGTCGGACCTTGATTGTATTTTGGATGATGTATGTTAAACTTGTATTTGTGTGAAGTGGCGATTGTAAGCCAATTCTTTATCCCTTTCTTATTCAGTACATGGGATTGTGTGAAGATTACCCCACTTGCGACTAAACCACCATCTTGTTATGCCTCTAAGTCATGCCTCGACACGTGGGAGATATAGCCGCATTATGGGCGTTACAGTCTCGTTGCACCAATACTGAAACCTTTGCCTGATACCTCGGGACTCCTTGCCTACGCTTGCCCCTTTAGCACCATAGAGGCAACGAGTACTCTGCTCCCGCTGGCGCCCACATGGCCTTGGTCGTCATGGCTCACGTCATGCGCTCCTCGCGAGGTGCCCCTTTCATAGATATCTCTGCCCCTCAGGAGCCAGCCTAGAGAGGCTGCCTCTAAGGAGGCCTTGCATCGTCCGCTTCGCGAGGCTTGGCCTCTCGCGAGGGTCTCGAATGGCAGCTGATGAAGATGGGTCGTACCAGGACGCTGGTGGAGCCACACCCTAGGCCGCAGGCAGGCAAGTCTGGGTACCCCCGTTCCCAGGACGCCGACAATGTCCATGCAGAGGTTGAATGCCTCTATAATTTAAATAAACGAGTTTCCCCTAGCAGGCTATCCCGCCAGTACCCTCCATTTTGCTTGCTGGGGAACTAAGCCTACCGGCACAAATTGTGGAGAAGAACTAGCCCCCCGCCAATCTTTTTTAATCAAAGGCCATTGCAATCATCCAGACCAAAGCAACGTTCGTGTCAAGGGATGGGAGCACCTAAGTCTTAAAAAGCGGCAAGGTTTTCATATGCAAAAGTATTTGTTAGGGAACGTAGTAATTCAAAATAATTCCTACGGTCACGCAAGATCTATCTAGGAGAAGCATAGCAACGAGACTGGACAGTGTGTCCATGTACCCTCGTAGACCGAAAGCGGAAGCATTATGTTAACGCGGTTGATGTAGTCATACTCTTCGTGGTCCAATCACGATCCAACCGATCAAATACCGAACGCATGGCACCTCCGAGTTCTTCATACATTCAGCGCGATGACGTCCCTCGATCTCTTGATCCAGCAGAGGTTCGGGGATGTGGATGAGTTCCGTCAGCACGACGGTGTGATGACGGTGTCGATGATGTGATCCGCGCAGGGCTTCGCGTAAGCACTATGACAATATGATCTGAGGTGTAATCTGTGGAGTGGGGCACCGCACACGGCTAACACAATTGATCTTGTGTGTTCTAGGGTGCCCCCTGCCTCCATATATAAAGGAGGAGAGGGGGAGGCTGGCCGGACCCTGTAGGGCGTGCTAGGAGAGAGGAGTCCTACTAGGACTCCAAGTCCTAGTAGGATTCCACTTGGTGGAAGGGGGAAAGGGGGGCCGCGCCCCCTCCCCTAGTCCTATTCGGACTCCCCGTGTGGGGGGAGCCACCTCCTCGTGGCCTATCCTCTCTCTCCCCTAAGGCCCATGTTGGCCCATTACTTCCCCAGGGGGTTCCGGTAACCCCTCTCGCACTCTGTTTTTACCCGGTACCTCTCGGAACTCTTCTGATGTCCGAATAACATCATCCAATACATCATTCTTTATGTCTCGACCATTTTGAGACTCCTTGCCATGTCCGTGATCTCATCCGGGACTCCAAACAACATTCGATAATCAAAACACATAACTCATATAATACAAAATCATCATCGAACATTAAACGTGTGAACCCTACGGGTTCGAGAACTATGTTGAAATGACTGAGACACCTCTCCGGTCAATAATCAATAGTGGAACCTAGATGCTCGTATTGGTTCCTACATATTCCACGAAGATCTTTATCGGATAAACATCATAACAACAGGCGTTATTCCCTTTGTCATCGGTATGTTACTTGCCTGACATTCGATCGTCGGTATCCTTATACCTAGTTCAATCTCATTACTGGCACGTCTCTTTACTCGTTCCGTAATGCATCATCTCGTAACTAACTCGTTAGTCACATTGCTTGCAAGTCTTATAGGGATGTGCATTACCGAGAGGGCCCAGATATACCTCTCCGATACACGGAGTGACAAATCCTAATCTTGATCTATGCCAACTCAACAAATACCATCGGAGACACCTCTAGAGCATCTTTATAATCACCCAGTTACTTTGTGATGTTTGATAGCACACAAGGTGTTCCTTCGGTATTCGGGAGTTGCATAATCTCATAGTCAGAGGAACATGTATAAGTCATGAAGAAAGCAATAGCAATAAAACTAAACGATCATTATGCTAAGCTAACGGATGGGTCCTGTCCATCACATCATTCTCTAATGATGTGATCTCGTTCATCAAATGAAAACACATGTATATGGTTAGGAAACTTAATCATCTTTGATTAATGAGCCAGTCAAGTAGAGGCATACTAGGGACACTATGTTTTGTCTAAGTATTCACACATGTACTAAGTTTCCGGTTAATACAATTCTAGCATGAATAATAAACATTTATCACAATATAAGGAAATATAAATAAAAACTTTATTATTGCATCTAGGGCATATTTCCTTCAGTATTTGCTTACAGAACATGTATGGACAAGAGATAGAACTTATCTGTTTGGCTTGCCGGATACCGTTGTGTTGGTTCATCTTTCCAGCTTCCTATAGAGGCCAAGCTCACGACAGCAACCTGGAACCTTATGTAGATGGAAATGCTTGCGCATGCATGCAACTTGTCGGAGGACCCCAGCGCTTCATTTATTTCTCTGTTGCTCAGGGTCTGCGCCTGGCTTTGTACAAGGGGTTACATGCAACTAAGGCAAGGCCTGTACAAAAGAGTGGTTGTCAGGCAAGGCCCGATTGACACTCCTTTTGGGTAGAACTTGCGGAGATGCTCAATATTCCATGAGTTTTGCAATTGAATGCCATCTCTGGTCTCTAGACGGACTGCGCCAGGTCAGGTGACTCGAACTATCCGGTAAGGGCCTTCCCACTTTGGTGTCAACTTGTTTGCTCCCTTGGCGGACTTAACACGTCTAAGGACATGGTCGCCTTCCTCAAAACACCGGGAATGAACCCTATGGCTGTGATAGCAACGCAGGGCTTGCTGATAGCATGCAGCATGCATAGCAACCCGGAGACAGTTCTCCTCGAGCAGCACAATGTCGTCACGCTGGGTCTGATCCTGTGCTACTTCATCGTAGGCAAGCACTCGAGGTGACCCGTAAATGAGTTTCGTGGGGATAACTTCATCTGCCCCATAGACTTGGGAGAAGGGAGTCTGCCCGGTAGCCCGGTTCAGTGTCGTTCTGAGGGACTAGAGGACTATTGGTAGCTTATTGATCCATCGCCTACCGCACTTCTGCAGCGTATCAAAGGTTCTCATCTTGAGTTCTTGCAACACTTTAGCGTTTGCCCTCTCAGCTTGTCCATTGCTTCTGGGATGTGCAATAGAGGCAAATGAGATCTTGCTTCCGAGGCATGAACATATTGCATGAAGACACGACTCGTGAACTGGGTGCCATTGTCAGTGATGATCTGGGCAGGGACCCCGAAGCAGCACACCAATCCTTTCAAGAACTTGATAGTTGAATAATCAATCAACTTTCTCATGGAATCTACTTCCGGCCACATTGTAAACTTGTCGATGGCAACAAACAAGAACTCAAAGCTCCCAACAGCTCGAGGGAAAGGGCCGAGGATATCGAGCTGCCAGACCGAAAATTGTCATGACAAAGGGATTGTTTGAAGTGTTTCTGTAGGCAGATGGATGTTCTTGCAATGGAACTGGAAGGCTTCACACTTGGTGACTAGCTTGACCGCATCTTGGAGGGCGGTGGGCGAATAGAATCCTTGACGGAATGCTTTTCCAACTAATGCCCTTGATCCAATGTGGGAGCCACACATGCCTTTGTATATTTCGGCCAGTATTTCCTTTCCCTCTTCCCGGTAGGTGCACTTAAATTTCACACCGTTGGGCCTTCTTCTATACAAAGCATCATCGACCAACTGATACATATTGGCCCTCTGGGCTACTCTTTCATCTTCCTCTTGCTCAATGCGAAGTTCTCAAGTTTGGAGGAAATGGACTATGTGCCCAAGTTGGAGCCCGAGGCTCGGCAACGAGGTCTAGCGGCACATCCTCATCTACAGGAGCGCATACCTTGTCCGCAAGGACCAGTGGCCCGGCAGGAGAGCGCAATCCTGCAGGTGATGAGGAGTTTCCGGCAGGGTCCCTACCAGGAGCCCTGGGAGGCTCTACCGGGAGAGGCTTAACGGAGTCCAACTTCCTCCACATTCTGACCATTGTTGCCGAGGATACGGAGGGCTGTTTAAGATGGAGAACAAAAGTTCCTGGTTCCACAGGAAGTTTTTGCGTAGCACACTTTGACAGATGAATCGCTATGCTATTTTCCGCACGGGGTACGTGCTCTGTTTGCAATCCGCCAAAGTGCTCCTCCAATCTTCTCACTTCCTCAACGTATGCCACAATCAATGGACTTTGGTAATGCTTGTTGATTTGTCTCACCACAAGCTGTGAATCTCCTTGAATGATCAACTTCTTGATTCCCAATTCTGTTGCAATCTTGAGCCCGACAAGGAGCCATTCATACTCTATAGTATTGTTGGTTGCCTCCTCTCTAGGAAAGTGCATCTGGACAACGTACTTCAAGTGATCCCCTGTGGGAGCAACAATAAGAATGCCAATCCCTACACCTTGCAGGGAGAAGGCACCATTGTCGGTGTCAAAACCGGCGGATCTCGGGTAGGGGGTCCCGAACTGTGCGTCTAGGTTGGATGGTAACAGGAGGCAGGGGACACGATGTTTTACCCAGGTTCGGGACCTCTTGATGGAGGTAAAACCCTACGTCCTTCTTGATTAATATTGATGATATGGGTAGTACAGGAGTAGATCTACCACGAGATCAAGGAGGCTAAACCCTAGAAGCTAGCCTATGGTATGATTGTTGATGTGTATGTTGTATATATGATCTATCGACTAGCCTGGCCCTGGTTTATATAATGCACCAGAGGCCTAGGTTAACAAGAGTCCTAGCCGAATACGCCGGTGGGGAGAAGTCCTTCTCTTGGTTGCCAAGTCTTGTGAAATCTTCCTTGTATGCGGCAGTTGTCCGAACTAGCCCATGAGTATACGGCCACGGGGGTCCTCGGCCCAATCTATCAGATCGGGAGATGACGTGTTGAGTACCCCCTAGTCTAGAACACTGTTAGTAGCCCCCTGAACTGGTCTTCAAGTTAGGGATGCTCCTCGATTCTTCCGAACTGTTCTTCATCTTCGGTCATCGGTCTTGAAAACTGGTTCAACAAATCTTCTCATCTTCGATCTTGAGGATCGCCGAAATGAATTCGACAAGTTTATACATCGGGTATCCGAGGAGCCCCTTTAAGTTTCCAGCCTTTATCAATGCCTTATTATTTTTATGCCACACCTCGGGTTTGAAATTTTTCCCGGGCGGCAGCGTCCTCTTGCGTCCAAGCTCCAACGCCGGACTGCATTCGAGGCACCTTTTGCAGCCGAGCACCAACGCCGGACCGCTTCCCAGCTCTAACACCGGAATGTATCCGAGCTCCAACGCCGGACTATGTATCCGAGCTCCAACGCCGGACTGTATCCGAGGTGTCGTAAATCACCTTGGTTCAAAGAAGTTTGAAGGAGTTTAGCCGAGCTTAATGCCGGAAATGCACTCTATGGAGCCAGACCCTAACGCCCGAGCTTTATGCCGGACTGCTTTTGAGGTGGTGCACCACCCTGAATGTGGGCCGATTTTTGTTAATATAGTTTATTGGTGCAATTTATTCTCTGCCGAGATATATAGCCAGTAGCCCTCAAGGTGTGTATCGGTTTAAAACCTGAGATGCACTTGAAGGATGACGTAAGACCGCTGATCCCAGTAGCCGCTGAGACTCAGGTTGATTTACAAAATCAGCCTGAGGATCAAGTCCAAGCTCGGCAGAATACTTCGGGACACTAAAAGCAGCGTGCTCAGTCCTCGAGACTCAGGTTGGGTGCGGCCGACCAACTTGAGGATCAAAATCTCCTCGGAAACTATATTGCACATAAAATTTTCTGCATTGGACATGCAATGCAGTAGCCCCCGAGACACTGGTCGGGTGGTAACACCAGATTAGGGGATCAATGTGCCCCTTTAATATTTGTAAATAATAAGCCTGAAGCCCAGTAGCCCCCGAGCCTTAATGCAGGCACGGGTGGCCGAATTAAGGATCAATATCCATAGTAAAATCACAAATTATGTGTAATGACTCTATGTATCCAAGTACTTTACGTCATTAATGCTCAGATCCGCATTGTACAAAACTTTGTTGACCGACCATCAGCTTCCATCTCAGTGTTTGTCCTACTTTATAAAGCCTTTATGAGGGCAAAGATTTACAACAAACAAGGCAATCTGGCCATACGGTTTTATAAACAAAGGTACGCAGAGAGTTATATTACTGTTTAACAGAAGAAATGTCTTCCAAAGAAAATAGTCCCGCTATCGGTTCCTTTCTTTGGGTTGTCATGCTAAGCATGATCATTAAACCTCGGCTCTAATGTAAGAGCAAAATATTGAGGATTTAGTCTGGGAGGCCAGTTAATAGCCCCCTGTAGTGTTCGGCGACGGTCGGGGTCAAGTCGTAAACACTTCGGCCAATGTTATGAATGGCCCATCATTTAACATAGTCATCGGATCGCTGACCAGTTTACGCTTATTGTGAAAGTCAGTTTTCGGTTTTCTCCACTGAGGTGATTAACCATGTGAGCTGGAAGCACAATCGCAGTGGTTCTCCCTTTGCACGCCTAGCCGAACAAAACGGAATGTAGGAAGCAAGTGCAGGAGCCGGGCAACCCAACTATTGACCGAAGACACAATTCAAAACCGATGCATATATAGCAATATCTGAGAATGTTTTTTCCGAATCCCTAAAGGTGTCCGGCGTTGCACTGTGAGACTAATGCTGGAAAAGCACAAATAGTTTAAAAGTGCCAAAAAGCTTGGAAAACCAAGAAACGTCAGTAAAAACATGATGTCCGAACAATATCAATTGTTCGGTGCCAATCCGAAAATTGGTCTTAGAAAAAAGAAGTGCTTCTGTCGTGCTTTAACATGATACATCCTATCTCAAGACTTCGAGCAGGTCAGCCTACGGCTTCAACCTCCTATCCCGAGGGCGAAGTATTTCTCATTAGGCCAGTTTAGCAAATTAGGCTCCCCGGCTAGTGACCGCAACTCGCGTCGAAAAAAGGAGTGATAAATAATAATAAAACTTTGCAATGACTAAGAAGAAGAACACTTATTATAAAACGGCTCAAATAAACTTAAGAGCCCCCAAGTGACTTGGGTAGAAGAATGATTGCATGTACCGAAGTACTTATATCATATCTATGTTCAACCGAACTTTAAACGCATCTTAACCGACCGTCGGCTTCTCCCTCTTCGGTCAAGGACCGAAAAGTGTTATGTACTCCATCGGTCAAGAATATCGACGGTGTTTCCAATAACCAGGCAATCAGGCCATAAGGCTGTAACAGACAAAGCGCGCTCAAGGAACTTATGCTATATTACTGTGAAGTGTAAGAAGCATCTTCGAAGAAATAGTACCCCCACCGATACCTTTCTTTGGTGCTCATTGTTATTATGAGACTTGTGCAATAGATTTTTTGTACTCATGAGTTCCGTTGTGTGCCAACCATCATTGAAAACTATAAGAGCGCTAGCTTTCGGCTTCACCCAGTCTGAGGTCCGGCTTGGGTGATCCGATCGTGACAATCGCGGAGGTGCTCCCTTTACTCCCTAGCCGAACAATCGGGAACGTAGGGGTAAACACAGGAGCGAGGCAACCCAGCTTGCAAATCGCTTAAGTCAATATGGTGCATATTGTGGCATAATACACGAACAAGGAACGAAGCCATACAAGTATAATCATATGCAAGAGGAAAAGCTTCATAAATGAAGCCCCCAAGTGAATTGGGTCCTTGAATTTGTGTGTCACAAACAAAGTTTGGACAAGGAAATTTTTTACAAGCAACTTTTTTCCAAAAAAGTATAATGCTTGGTCGAACCGAACACAAGTTAGAAATTAAAGCTTTGAGCATGAAAGCGACTTAGCTGGTTAATGTGTTCGGTATTGATGACGCGGTCCGAGCTTGATGCGGGGCAAGGTTCCATCCCCCAAGCTGGTCCCGAGGTGGCGGAGCGGAGAGCTCGACACGCCGAAGTGGTGACATAGCACGGTCAATGCAGACCGGCAGAGTGACGCCGAAGTCCTCGGATCATTTTCCTGTGCACAAAAAATAGTGCAAACCGAAGATAATAGTAATAATGATAATTAAAAAAATGTATTGCATAATAAATAATTTAGGCAAAGTGAGGAATAGAAGAAATATGGCCTGGCGCTGAAGTCAATGTCGATGCAGGGCGTCGGCGTGATGTAGTAAAGGCGTGGCAAAGCCTGAATTCACAGGTCGGTCCGAGCTCCGGATGCGGCGATCGTCGGACTATGTACGGAAACTGATCGAACCACCACGCGACCTTCATTAATGCGGTCACCATTTGATAGACCTGTGTACATATCATGGACAAACCAGAGTAATAATTCCTTGGGAAAAATGAACCCAAACAAGCAAAAAATACTGGGATTAATAGCACCTGGTTTATTTGTTGTAGCAATCTGAAGGAATGTGATTCCCAAAATTGGGACTCGCTCCGCACACCCATTGCCTGATAGGCGATAAAACGACGGCATGGCAATGCTGGTAAGGTTGACTCGCCGAGGCAAAGCCCTCAGCCCAGCGACAGAGCTGGTCGGCTAGTGACGCCGAAGTGTCCGGAGTAGGTTGATGAAGAGATGGCGAAGCCCCCGGTCCAGCCGAGATGTCGAAGCCTCGACGTCAGCCGATGAGTCAAAGTAGGTCGGCGTGATGGACACCAGCTTGAATAAGCAATAGTGCGGCCCTGTCAATGCAGGTCGTGATGTGGTCGATGCCGGCTTGATGAAGCGACTGTGCGGCGATGCCGGTATGCCCGCTCCGTGTAATCCGTGGGGCGAGGATGTTGATGATGATTTATCCTTCGCGATGCCGGACTCTTGTTCGGCTTGCCGAGATGATGATCCGAAGAAGTTGATCTCGGCTAAAGTGACGACGTGTCTAGCGCAGGTCGGCAGCCCTGGAGTAATATTGCCGGACTGGTTTGACACCAGCATGATGTTGAAGATCATGTTCAAAAGGTCTTAAAGTTAGTGGGATGTGTTCGGGAACAAAACACAATACCCCATACAAAACTTCCTTCAAAAGGGATATCTGAAACCCCGTTCATAAAAAAGATGAACTCGGGTCGGATTCGTTTCCGCGCAGAAAACAGATCCGAAAAGTGATGCATTAGTCGGAAGGTTCCTGGAGTTTGGACGGACGGATCAAGCTGAAATTTTGAGGGGTGGTAGATATAGTAATTCCGCAGCCGATCAATGGTTGGATCTTCCGAAGGACGTCCGAGCTAGAAGCTGGACATCACGCCCTAAACTCGTCCAGATTCCCGTCCAGATTTGACACCGCTCTAGTATATTATAGATTGCCGGAGATTCCTCCATCGGAACTCGATGAAATTTTGCATGGTCTTTGAAGACTCAATTCCGCACAATTCCACCAAAGGGATCGTCAAAGCGATGCTTTAAGAGGTGGTGGCAGCGGATACAAGTTCGTTGTTTGGAAAAACAGCACGGTCGCTTGAGGGCAATGTTGACGTTGAGCCCCCGAGCTCCATAGATGATTCCTCTGTGATCTTGATAGAGATCGGAGTTGATGTTTGATGAAGGCCCTTGTCCGAACATGGTCATCCGAACACGTGGCGCAATTCTTGGTTGAACCAAGGTGACCAGTCGAGCTGGTGACGAAGATGCCGAAGTCGCAGTTGATCTGCAGGTGAGCCATCGATCCTTTTGTCGATCACACAGCGGAACTCTCAATGAAAGCACCAATGTCGGTGTCAAAACCGGCGGATCTCAGGTAGGGGGTCCCGAACTGTGCGTCTAGGCTGGATAGTAACAGGAGGCAGGGGACACGATGTTTTACCCTGGTTTGGGCCCTCTTGATGGAGATAAAACCCTACGTCCTGCTTGATTAATATTGATGATATGGGTAGTACAAGAGTAGATCTACCACGAGATCAAGGAGGCATAACCCTAGAAGCTAATCTATGGTATGATTGTTGATGTGTATGTTGTATATATGATCTATCGACTAGCCTGGCCTTGGTTTATATAATGCACCAGAGACCTAGGTTAACAAGAGTCCTAGCTGAATACGCCGGTGGGGAGAAGTCCTTGTCTTGGTTGCCAAGTCTAGCGAAATCTTCCTTGTATGCGGCAGTTGTCCGAACTGGCCCATGAGTATACGGCCACGGGGGTCCTCGGCCCAATCTATCAGATCGGGAGATGACGTGTTGAGTACCCCCTAGTCCAGGACACCGTCAACCATCGAAATACATGATCCATTCTTTGGGTGCTTCCTTGCCGGGGATAACTGTTTCCGGCACTTCTTCATCAGGGGTTGGCGTCTATTCTGCAATAAACTCTGTCAATGCCCTGCTCTAGATTGTTGACGTGCTCTCAAACTTCAGGACAAAGCTGGACAACTCCAAAGCCCACTCCACTATTCTGCCGTTAGCCTTAGGGTTTTGGAGTATCCTCTGCAATGGGAAGTGGGTGACAACCGTGATCTGATGGGCTTGGAAGTAGTGGCGCAGTTTCCTTGAGGCCACGATGAGGCCAAAAATTAACTTTTGCACACCAGAGTACCTCGACCTAGCCCCCTATAATAGGGAGGTAACAAAGTACACTAGGCGTTGCACCACTTTCTTCTTTGTCATGTCCTTGGGGTTGCACCAACTGTCATGTTCTTCTCTGTCCTGATCCTGATCCGGCCCTGTCGGGCCTTGTTTACTCTCTGTTTCCTCTACTTCCCGCTGTGCCACCAAGGCTGCAATAACCACTTGATTGGTTGCCGCTAAGTACAACAGCCACAGCTCTTGTGGTTTGGGCACAACCAAAGTGGGCATAGAGGACAGGTAGGTCTTGAAGTCTTGTAAAGCTGCATATGCTTCCGGGGTCCACTCCATGGCCCCCACCTTCTTAGAAATCTTGAAGAACGGTTGGGCGCGCTCGGCAGACTTGGAGATAAATCTACTAAGCACGGCAACGCACCCTGTCAGACGCCTCACATCCTTGACTGTCCTTGGTGCGTGTATATGCTCGATAGCCTTGATCTTGTCGGGGTTGTCTTCGATCCCCCGATGGGACACAAAGAACCCAAGTAGCTTGCCGGAGGGAACGCAAAACACACACTTTTGCGTATTTAGCTTCAAGTTGATCTTGCACTGATTAGCAAATGTCTCCTCCAAATCTTGGATGAGGGTTGACCTGTCCTTGGTCTTGACCACAATATCATCCATATAAGCCTCAATGTTTCTGTGCAACTGTGGTTCAAAACCAATCTGGACTGATCTTGCAAAAGTGGACCCGTCACTCTTTAACCCGAAAGGCATGCGCACAAAGCATTACGTACAACACAGGGTGATGAACGAGGTCTTTTCTTCGTCTTCCTTGGACATGAAGATTTGGTGATACCCACAGTATGCATCCAGAAAGGAGAGCAAATCATAAACTAAAGTAGAGTCCACAATCTGGTTGATGCACGGCAAGGGAAATGGGTCCTTCGGGCAAGCCTTATTGAGAAATGTGAAATCTATGCAAAGCCTCCATTTCCCGTTAGCCTTGCACACGACCACTGGGTTTTCCAATCATGTTGGAAGCAATACTCCTCTGACCAGACCAACTGCTTCGAGCTTCTTAATCTCCTCACCAATGAACTGCTGCCTCTCCGAGGCCTGCTGAGGGAGTCCTGTATTATGGGGTGTCCGGATAGCCGGACTATACCTTCGGCCGGACTCCTGGACTATGAAGATACAAGATTGAAGACTTTGTCCCGTGTCCGGAAGGGACTTTCCTTGGCGTGGAAGGAAAGCTTGGCGAGACGGATATGTAGATCTCCTACCATTGTAACCGACTCTGTGTAACCCTAGCCCTCTTCAATGTCTATATAAACCAGAGGGTTTTAGTCCGTAGGACGAACAACAATCATACCATAGGCTAGCTTCTAGTGTTTAGCCTCTCTGATCTCGTGGTAGATCTACTCTTGTACTACCCATATCATCAATATTAATCAAGCAGGACGTAGGGTTTTACCTCCATCGAGAGGGCCCGAACCTGGGTAAAAACATCGTGTCCCTTGTCTCCTGTTATCATCCGCCTAGACGCACAGTTCGGGACCCCCTACCCGAGATCCGTTGGTTTTGAAACTGAGAGTTTCTCTGTGTCGTCACTTTTAGGCCCGATGGCTCCTCCGATCATCAACGACGATGCTATCCAGGGTGAGACTTTTCTCCCCAGAAAGATGTTCGTATTTGGCGGCTTTGCACTGCAGGCCAATTCACTTGGCCATCTGGAGCAGATTGAAAGCTACGCCCCTGGCCATCAGGTCAGATTTGGAATTTTAAACTACACAGCGGACCTCCATGGAGACTTGATCTACGACGGATTCGAGCCACAGCCGAGCGCGCCGCACTGTCACGATGGGCATGATCTAGCTCTGCCGCCGAACAGTGCCCTGGAGGCCGCACCCGCATTAGCTCCCACCCTTAAATCGGAGCCAACTGCGCCAATCGAGGATGGGCGGTTGGACACCGCCTCGGGGGCTACAATCTCTACGGCGATCGAGCCGAACACCAGCCCTATTCTCTATCAAGCCCGTGACTCCAAGGAGCCGGACTCCTCTCCAGACTCTGAGCCCTCCGTGCCCCTACCGATCGAACCCGATCGGGCGCCGATCATGGAGTTCACCGCCGCGGACATCTTTCAGCAATCGCCCTTCGGCGATATTCTGAATTCACTAAAGTCTCTCTCTTTATCTGGAGAGCCCTGGCCGGACTATGGTCAACAAGGTTGGGATGCGGATGATGAAGAAATTCAAAGCCCATCCACCACCCACTTCGTAGCCATCGTCGATAATTTAAACGACGTGCTCGACTACGACTCCGAAGACATCGACGGTATGGACGACGATGTAGGAGATGAACATGAACCAACAACTATAAGGCACTGGACAGCCACCTCATCTCATGATGTATACATGGTGGACACACCCAAAGGAAGCGACGACGAGCAACACAGGGATGCAACGAGGGATCATTCAATCGAAAAGCAATCAAAGCGGCGACGTAAGTGCCGCTCCAAGCCCTGCCTCGACAGAGAGAACAACCATACAGACCCGGCCATAGAGCAGGACGAACCGGTGGACGACGAACATGCCTTCGAGCAACCGTCCGAATAGGGAAACTTGGATAAACAAACAGAACACCCCGTCCTCGGCGAAAACAACAGTCCGGACGACCTTATGCCGGATAGGCTCATGGAGAAGAAGAACCTCCACGAAAGGCTCGTCGCCACTGCACGTAGCCTGAAAAAGCAGAAGCGGAAGCTCAAAACTGTGGAAGATGCACTCAGAATCAGATGGAGCAAAGTACGCAACACCGCAGACAAATATGGCGATAGTCGCCGCACAAAAAGCTATCCAAAGCGAAAGCTACTGCCTGAATTTGACGAGGAGGCCTTAGAGCCCCCGCAGTCAAAAAATAGGAAAGCCACCCGGTCGGATAGACGACCGCATGGCCAGCATGGAGAGGCAAGCGGCGACGCACACAAGCCGGCACGCAATCCACCAAAGGATCCGCATCAAAAAGATGGACCAGCCAGATCTATCTAAGGGCCAAGAAAGCAAGCTCTAGAAAGAAATGCAACACAACAAATATCCGGACATCACGACACACCCAAATACAGGGGTGCCGCACACCCCCTATGTTTCACCGATGAGGTGCTGGACCATGAATTTCCAGCAGGATTCAAGCCCATAAATATAGAGGCGTAGGACCGAACAACAGACCCTAGGGTCTGGATCGAGGATTATATCCTCCACATACACATGGCCAGAGGAGATGACCTCCACGCCATAAAATACTTACCCCTCAAGCTTAAAGGGCCAGCCCGACATTGGCTCAAAAGCCTTCCCGAAAACACCATTGGAAGTTGGGAAGATCTCAAGGATGCTTTCCGGGCAAATTTTCAAGGGATCTATGTCCGCCTCCAGATGCAGACGATCTCAGTCACATAACTCAACAGCCCGGAGAGTCAGCCCAGAAATTCTAGAACATATTTCTTACTAAAAAGAATCAGATAGTCGACTCTCCGGACGCCGAAGTCCTAGCAGCTTTTAAGCATAACGTTTGAAACAAATGGCTCGCCAGACACCTCGGCCAAGAAAAGCCAAGAACAATGGACGCATTAACAAGCCTCATGACCCGCTTTTGCGTAGGAGAGGACAGCTGGTTGGCAAGATGTAGCACCAGCGACCCAAGTACATCCGAAGTTAGGGATGGAAACGGAAAACCCCGACGCAGCAAGGACCACCGCCGGAATAGGGGAAACAGCCTAAAGAGCACGACGGTCAACACCGGATTCAAAAGCTCGCTGCAGAATTAGAGAAAGCTGCCCCTCAAGGATAGCAGGGATGAGCTATCCAACTTAAACAACATCTTGGACAAGATATGTCAAATACACAGTACTCCCAGGAAGCCTGCGAACCATACCCACAGAGATTGTTGGGTTTTCAAGCAATCCGGCAAACTCAACGCCGAACACAAGGGGCTCGACACACCAAGTGAGGATGATGACGAACCCTACAAGCAGAGCACCAGGAAACAAAAGGATTTCCCAGAAGAAGTCAAAGCAGTAAACTTACTTCACGTGACGAACAGAATGGCGCCAACAGAGATACGCGCCATACGGCCTATCCCAAAGGAGTCTCGCCAATGGTTGTTAAAACCGATCACCTTCGACCATCAGGATTACTCTAGAAGTATCCGGAATGCAGTCGGGACTGCCTTGGTATTAGATCCAATAATCGGCGGACTCCACTTTACAAATGTCCTGATGGACGGCGGCAGTGGTCTAAACCTGTTATACCAGGACACAATCCGCAACATCGGGATAGACCCAACAAAAATTCGCCATAGCAAAACCTCCTTTCAAGGGGTAACGCCAGGCCCAGATGCCCATTGCATGGGTTCTCTCCGGCTAGAAGTTATGTGCGGCTCCCCCGATAACTTCCGTCGCGAACAGCTAACATTCCACATCGCCCCATTCTCAAGTAGCTATCAAGCACTGCTAGGACGCAAAGCTTTCGCCTGCTTTAATGGAATACCGCATTATGCATCTCTTACGCTTAAGATGCCCGGTCCATGAGGCATCATCTCATTGAGTGTTCCTCCCGTGCGGAAGATAGTGCGGCTGCCTTGACAGCCCCACAATAAAGCGGCTTCACCAGCCAAAGCACCTAAACAGGTCATCAAGACCACAGACACGGCTAGACGAGTCCAGCATAAACTGATAAAGGCTTAATAGCCGTATGCCCCTGTACTAGGGGCTCCGCGCATATAAAACAAGAGACAATAAAGCTCAATTTTACCTATTTCAATTTATACTTCGTTTATTTAGTATAACTCATGTTCGACACGATCTTTCCTAAACTAAGCTCCTCTCCTTCACAGATGAACACCGTGCTACGCCCGTCCAGGATACGGCACAACGGAGACACAGGCGCAGACGTGTAGCAGAGACCCGTTCCAAGGATTCTTTTCAGATTAAGACCCTGCGTAAACCTTTTTTACTGTCTCTTGTTGATACAGATCCCCTGGTTTCTTGGTATAACCAAGGAGGAGGCTGGCGTTTTGTCATGTGGCCACGTCAGACTTTTGCACGTACCTGGACACTAGGGGCTCATTACTAAGGGCGTTATCCCACCTGCCCTCACAAAAACCGAATACCTTAGGGAGTGTTCGGCGTCGTGAGTTTGGACTTATATGCGTTAGCTCCGAATCATGTCTTTGGTCAAATGTTGGGTTTGCCCGGCTCTTGTGTTTTGCTACCTTACGTTCTGCTCTATCGGCTAAGGCGGCACCAGGAGAACTACTGCGATTGTGCCCCGGTTCGGCCAGGCGAGCACCTTAGTAGAGAAAGCCAAAAACTGACTATCACGATATAGCGTGAGACTGGTCAACCACTCGATGACTTACCGGAATCTTTAGGATTCCTCCGCATTAATAAAGGGCCGCTTCCCAGCCAGGCACATATGCACCCCGAGTTCGGGCGAGCGCAGGTGCCACCAGTGGCTATATAAGTAGCCTCACTGTCAAACTCCTATGGCTAAGTGAAAGTGATAAAGCATCATAGTCCGATTGCCTAGTTCGCTGCGCTATAACCTCCTTTGTAGGACCAAGACGTTGGATGAAGTGTGAAAATGCGCCTTCTGCGAACACCCCCGCATTATGTGCATGGGACAGTAAAACGATTCGAATAAAGACTTGGCCGTGGTGTGATGTCACGGTATACGTCAGCACATTAGATTTGTGTAAATATTATTCTCTCTATGGCGATATGTGGAAACTTATTTTGCAGAGCCGGACACTACCTTTGTGTTCAAAATCTTCTATGAAGTACTTGGAGGAGGAACCCGCCTTGCAATGTCGGAGACAATCTGCGTGCTGGAATCATCGTCATTGAAGCCAGGTTCGGGGGCTACTGAGGGAGTCCTGGATTAGGGGGTGTCTAGATAGCCGGACTATACCTTCAGCCGGACTCCTGGACTATGAAGATACAAGATTGAAGACTTCGTCCCGTGTCCGGAAGGGACTTTCCTTGGCGTGGAAGGCAAGCTTGGCGATACGGATATGTAGATCTCCTACCATTGTAACCAACTCTGTGTAACCCTAGCCATCTCTGGTGTCTATATGAACCGGTGGGTTTTAGTCCGTAGGACGAACAACAATCATACCATAGGCTAGCTTCTAGGGTTTAGCCTCTCTGATCTCGTGGTAGATCTACTCTTGTACTACCCCTATCATCAATATTAATCAAGAAGGACGTAGGGTTTTACCTCGATCGAGAGGGCCCGAACCTGGGTAAAAACATTGTGTCCCTTGTCTCCTGTTACCATCCGCCTAGACGCACATTTCGGGACCCCCTACCCGAGATCCGCCGGTTTGACACCGACACCTGCTTTCCAACCTTCTGCTTGATAGGTCGGGTTTGTGGGTAGACAACAAGGTGGTGCTCGATTACCTCCCTGGGAACACCGGGGATATCAGATGGTTGCTAGGCAAACACATCAATATTAGCCCGCAGGAAGGCAACAAGCGCGCTTTCCTATTTGTCATCAAGGGTGGCACTGATGGTGAAGGTACCATCAACACGAGCCAGCCCTGTCAGGACCTTCTTCACATGTGGTGCGTGTCGTTGTCAAAACTGGCAAATCTCCGGGTAGGGGGTCCCGAGCTGTGGATTCTCATATCAATGGTAACAGGAATGACGGAGACAACGTTTTACCCAGGTTCGGGCCCTCTTGATGGAGGTAAAACCCTACGTCCTTCTCGTATTTATATTGATGGAGTATCAAGTACAGAGGTTATCTACCTCAAGATCATATGTTGTGGTCTAAAACCTGAGGGTATGCTGAATAATGTCATAATAATCTATCGACTAGCCTGGCCTCGGCTTATATAATGTACATGAGGCCTAGGATAACAAGAGTCCTAGTCAAATACGTCAGTCGAGAGGAGTCCTTGTAATGATCGTCAAGTCTTGTGGAATATTCCTTGTATGCGGCATGGGCGGCCCAAACTGGACCATGAGTAAACCGCCAAGGGGGTCCTCGGCCCGATCCACCTGGTCGGGAGACGATGTGGTGAGTACCCCCTAGTCCAGGACACCGTCAGTAGCCCCCTGAACCGGTCTTCAAGTTGGGGATGCTCCTCGATTCTTCTGAACTATTCTTCATCTTCGGTAATCGGTCTTGAAAAGTGGTCCAACAAATCTTCCCATTTTAGATCTTGAGGATCGCCGAAGTGAGTCCAGAGAGTTTACACGTCAGCTATCCGAGGAGAACCTTTGTAACGCCCCGAGACCGATGTGCCAGGTGTCGTTCAGTTATTCGCTGTTGTTGCCTTGTCATTGCTTGCGTGTCATGCATTGCATATCATGTCATCATGTGCATTTCATTTGCATACATGTTCGTCTCATGCATCCGAGCATTTTCCCCGTTGTCCGTTTTGCAATCCGGCGCTTCGTTCTTCCCCGGTGGTCATTTCTATCTTTCTTTCTTGTGTGGGGGTTAAACATTTCCGGATTGGAACGAAACTTGCCAAGCGGCCTTAGTTTACTACCGGTAGACCGCCTGTCAAGTTTCGTACAATTTGGACTTTGTTTGATACTCCAACGGTGAACCGAGGGACCAAAAAGGCCTCGTGTGTGTTGCAGCCCAACACCCCTTCCATTTTGGCCCAAAACCCACCTAACTCTGCTCCATCATCTCGGTCGTTCGATCATGATCGCGTGGCCGAAAACCGCACCTCATTTGGACTCTCCTAGCTCCCTCTACCTATAAAAGAGCACCCTCCCCGAAATTTCGGATCAATTCGCGGATGAAACCCTAACTTCGTCCTCCTCGCGCCACCGGACTCGTCCACCCCGCGCCCGGACAATGTCCGCCGCCCGCTGCCACGTCCCTCCGACCAATGGGGTCGAGCCACGTCAGCTCCGCCGCCCCTCTCCTCCACACAGACGCCGCCACATGTCCTCCCCGTGCCCCACTTCGTCGGGGCCCGGAGGAGCCCAGATCCGGCCCTCCCCGGGCTCGAGCCGGGCCGCCGTTTCCCCGCGCAACCGCCACCCACATTCGTCGTCTTCACCATCTCCGGGCGCCGGAATCGCCCGCCGGAGCGCTCCGCCTCGCCGGCGCGGTTCCCCACCCCCGTCGCCGGCCACCGCCAGGTCTTCGCGTCGCCGCCCGCACTCGGCGCCGCCTCTTCGCCCGTCGCCTCGTGCCGCCTCCCGGAGCGCGTCGCTGCCGTCGACCCTCGCCGGAAGGCCGCCGCCTGCGCCGTACTTCGTCACCGCCCCTGCCTCCCTGATCCGATCGGGATCGAGGGAGCCGACGAGCGCGCCCCGTTGACCCTCCGCGTGGGCCTCGCAGGCCGCAGCGCGCCAAGGCCCAGCGCTAGCCTCTCCTCTCTGCTGGGCCGCCAGCCAGCTCCGGTGGCCCATCTCCCACCGGCCTGCCTCCCCCTCCTTCACGGGCCGCAGCCCAGGGGTGAGCCGACCCCCAGCGCCCCCTCCTGTTGTTTTTTTACTCTTGTTGGGCTGCCCAGTGCACTGTTCAGATTCGGCCCGATTCATGTTTTTTTCCTGCGGAACGAATTTAGCTATTTTTCCGGAGATTGCAGTTTTGCAGATTAGTCCCTCTTGTTCATGCATGTAATAACTCATGAACCATGCATCGGATTAAAACATTTTATATATGAAACTTGCTCAGAATTTTGTGTAGTTTAATAATATCCAACTTTCACCCATGTTTAAAATGCTTAAAATGTTGTTTGCATTAATTTTCTCCTATGCCATGTTAAAATGATCTAATTCATAACTACATAACCGTAGCTCCGATTTAAATAATCTTTATATGTAAATGGGGTAGAATTATGTCTAGTTTAACATGGTGGCATAATCTTGCATGTTTAATAACTATAAAATATGGTTTAGGGCAGAACAGGGCCAAACCTAAAATATGCACATGAGGAGCTTCCGGATTTGTTGTTCGTTGCTTCCGGCCTCATTTAACCTTGACTAGATAGGTAGTTTTCATTTGCTTCACCCTCTTGCCATGCTTAACAACATTTAATATTGTTGGGTACATAAACGGGATCAAACTAAATAACTTATCGTGGTGTTTCGTCAATATGCAACTCGTTGCATATTGAGCTCCACTTAATTTGTAGGATTGTTTGTGCACTTTGCCATGCCATGCTTCATTAAACCGGACATGCATCATATTTGGTTGTGCATCATGCCATGTTGATGTGTTGGTTGTTTACTATGTTGTTTGTTCTTTTCTGGTGTTGCTTCTTCGGGTTGGTTCCAATAACGTCGCGTTTGGGAGGAACCGTTCGACTACGTCCATTTGTCTTCTTCATGGACTCGTTCTTCTTCCTTGCGGGATCTCCGGCAAGATGATCATACCCTCGAAATCACTACTATCTTTGCTATGCTAGTTTGCTCGCTCTTTTGCTATGCCAATGCTACGATGCCTACCATTTGCTTGTCAGCCTCCCAAATTGCCATGTCATACCCTTAACCCCCCATGTCCTAGCAAACCGTTGATTGGCTATGTTACCACTTTGCTCAGCCCCTCTTATAGCGTTACTAGTTGCAGGTGAAGATTGGAGGCGTTCCTTGTTGGGACATTTATTTACTTGTTGGGATATCACTATATATCTTATTTAATTAATGCATCTATATACTTGGTAAAGGGTGGAAGGCTCGGCCTTATGCCTGGTGTTTTGTTCCACTCTTGCCGCCCTAGTTTCCGTCATATCGGTGTTATGTTCCCGGATTTTGCCTTCCTTACGCGGTTGGGCTATTATGGGAACCCCTTGGCAGTTTGCCTTAAGTAAAGCTCTTCCAGCAATGCCCAACATTGGTTTTACCACTTGCCACCTAGCCTCTTTTTCCCTTGGGTTACGCGGACTCAAGGGTCATCATTATTTTAAACCCCCCCCCCCCCCCGGGCCAGTGCTCCTCTGAGTGTTGGTCCAACTTTCAGCTACCGGTGACCACCAGGGGCAACTCTGGGCTGGCCTACCCGTACCTAGGACAATCTAAGTGTGCCCTGAGAAAGAGATATGTTCAGCTCCTATCGGGATTTGTTGGCACATTCGGGCGGTGTTGCTGGTTTAGTTTTACCCTGTCGAAATGTCTTGTTGTACCGGGATACCGAGTCTGATCGGAATGTCTCGGGTGGAGGTCTATTCCTTTGTTGACCGCGAGAGCTTGTGATGGGCTAAGTTGGGACACCCATGCAGGGATTTGAACTTTCGAAAGTCGTGCCCGCGGTTATGGGCAGATGGGAATTTGTTAACGTCCGGTTGTAGAAAACCTAAACTTGACCCTAATTAAAATATATCAACAGCATGTGCAACCGTGATGGTCTCTTTCCGGCGGAGTCCGGGAAGTGAACACGGTGTTGGAGTTACGCTTGATGTAGGTTGCTATAGGATCACTTCTTGATCATAGTTTCTCGACCGCGCTTTGCCTTCTCTTCTCGCTCTCTTTTGCGAATATGTCAGCCACCATATATGCTAGTCGCTTGCTGCAGCTCCACCTCATACCTTTACCTTACCCATAAGCTTAAATAGTCTTGATCGCGAGGGTGCGAGATTGCTGAGTCCTTGTGGCTCACAGATACTTCCAAAACCAGTTTGCAGGTGCCGATGAGTCCGTGCAGATGATGCAACCAAGCTTAGGAGGAGCTCGATGAAGATCTTTCCTTTGTGTTGTTTCGATTCTAGTTGATCAGTAGTGGAGCCCAGTTGGGGTTGATCGGGGACCTTTGTCACATTTGGGGTTCTTCTTTTATTTTGGTTCTGTAGTCGGGCCATGAGTGTATTTGCTAATGTAATGTTTATTCATGTAATTGTGTGAAGTGGCGATTGTAAGCCAACTATATATCTCTTTCCTTATTATATTACATGGGTTGTGTGAAGATTACCTCACTTGCGACATATGCCTTCAATGCGATTATGCCTCTAAGTCGTGCCTCGACACGTGGGAGATATAGTCGCATCGAGAGTGCTATAAGTTGGTATCAGAGCCTTCCCCGACCTTAGGAGCCCCATTGCTTGATCGTTTTAGCGGCCGAGTTGTGTCTAGAAAAATGTTTTGAGTCAGTTAGGAATTATATATCGGAGAGTTTAGGAATTCTTTTTACTTCCCAGTCCCTTCATCGCTCTGGTATGGCATCCTGACGTAGAGTTTTGACTCTTCTCTTCTCAAATTTCACTAAAAAAAATTAGGATCACGCGGGTATCTTGGAATCGTTCCGATGGTTTTATGATGAGAACATTGTCTTGGTGCCTCCTGTCAGGGGTTTAGTGGAAGTGTCCCGGGGAGTTGAGCTCCGAGGTGTTGTCGTCATAATTTTATCGTTGCAATTCTGGAATACCTGAGTTTAGTACGCTGACATCGAAAATCTCTTTTATGCAGTTCATTGGTGAGATAACCTCGACGCCACCCAGTACTGGGGCGGGAGTTCGGGAGTATCGCCATAACTTGTATAATGGATGCTTTTCAAAGGTTGAGGTAGATGGTTTCCGAAGGTTTCTTGGTTATGTGTTGAAGGATCGATATAGCTGGATGTAGGATTTGCTAGTTTGGGTGAGATATTATGCTTCCCCTGTATCCCCAACACCTGATTGCATAACCGGAAAGGTTCGGGAGTTTCATAAGTGGGAATTCAAGTCGCTCTTAGGATATCTTTCCGACGGATGTATGATATGAAATTGGGGTTCGACGTCTAGTGGTCCGCCTATTCACGGTCGATTTTACAGTGGTCTCGTTGTGTCTTCAAGAGTCCTTGGCTATGCTGACTCGGGGATGCTTCGTATGTCATGTGCACTGCCTTGTACATGATGGTGCTGTACGATCGAGCCCATGTAGGCCCCACCATGAAAACTTCGGACGAAATCTCTATCATATGTTTGTTCCGGCTTATTCTGCAAGCCAATCCTTTGTTTTGTTTTGAGTTGTGGTATTCGAGTTGCTTCGAAGTCAAATGTTGATTCCATGCCTTCCCTAAGCGGTGGTCTCATACCTCGATGTGAACACTAATCCTTCTCGATCATCGAAACTGTCATGTCAATCCTTTTCACCGGTGTGCTTCTCTTCAAGTGGATCCGATCATTTCAACATCAGCAAGATCAGTTATCATTTTTCTCAATGGTGTTTGTTTCATCCGTCTCCAAGTTGCCTTTGTTTTTCCCGCCCTCCCTCCCTTGTTTTTCTTTAAGGACTCAAATTTCTTAAATCAAGTATCCTTTTATTCTTGTGAAGTCTCTCCATTCTCTTCTATCAATATTCGTATCCGGTGTTTCTCATGAAGATGCTAACGAAGCTTCTAGTTCGTCATTCTTCTTTCTTTCCTTCTCCGGTGGATTCAAGTCAAGATTCGTCGATTACATCCCCTTTTCTCATTTCAAATACCTTCTCTTGACGGTGCTCCTCATATTCATTCATTTCTCGCTATTCAATTGTTCCGGAATGCTCAAGATATCTCAAAGATTCGTGTTTCCACTATGCATTCGTTCAAGTTCTTTCGAGGTTGTTATCTCATTCAAGTCATTTAATTAAACCGTTGCAACCTCTCTTTTAAATCATTTCAACGGTGCTTATTTTGAGTGGGCCCTAACCCACAGGTATTTTCCCAGGGTCTTACCTGACTCTTCTAATTTTTCCGGAGCTATCCTAAATTCTTCTCCAAGTTTGACGTAAGGATGCGTTATCGTCAGTCAAGTACTTTTCTCCAAGATCTTTCAAATTCTTTCCATAGTTGGCTCAACCTCTTCGCTTTTGATTCATTCCGGAGTGTCTCAATAATTCATGGTGGTGTCTCTCATCGTCTTTCATAACGCTTGAAGACCGAAGAAGAGTTTCCCCTTGAATCTTGTTTCGATCTATCAAAGATTCGTGATTCTAGCCTGTTGCCATCCTCTCATAATTGTTCGATTGTGAGAATTCTTTTTATCCATCCGGAGCAATTCAGGAGCCTTTTCAGTTTGTTCATCCGGAGTCCATCATTTCAGATTTATTCATTCTCAGCTTTAAGTAATCATTAAATGATTTTACCGGTGCTTCGCTCAAGCGATCTTTATTCAGCGCGTGAACTCTTCATTTCAGTTGTATCTAAATTCTCTCAAGTATCTTCGTTCATTTTATAATTATTCCTGGTGCTTATTTATCTTCTTTTGTTCATTTTTAATTCTTATGGTGTTTTTCTCAAGAGTTCTCGTCCTTCTTCATCATATCAATTTATTAGTTGTTCCAATCCTACCGGTGGTTCTTTCAAGACCTTCTCAAGTTTGCGCTATATCTATTTTAATCCTTTCAACGAGAATAAGTAGTATGCGAAATCCATTGATTGTCATCAATTTAATTGGTGAAGGATAAGCATAATGTAATTCTTATTCTTGTTTCATCGAAATGATTAATTCCCTATTCCGAAGGTTCATCAAAATTCTTGATCTCAATTGTTCATCTTCTCTTTTCCCGGAGCTCCAACCTTTTTCAATTAGTTCATCACGGAGATCTATCTAAATCATTGCAAGGATTCACCTTGTGTTTTCAATTTCTCTTTCTTTTCATTCCTTTTGTTTACCGGAGTTCGTCATGAAGGTTCTACATGATGGTTCATCAAGGATTTAACTCTTTCTCGAGGTGTTCATCGAGATTCTTTTCTAAGAAGCTCAAGCTTTCTTCATATTGTAATCCGGAGTGCAATTCCTTCCTCCATATCATTGAAGGTGGTATTATGTTATTCTTGATAATTTTCCCTTCGTGTTTCATGATTCACAAGTTATCAAGAATGAGGTAGTTTAAATCCATTAATCTCGTCATTGGAGTTATCTTGGGTTATATTTCACCTTAAGCCTTCCCTAAGGATGGTTGTTATTATGGTGCTTATAAATGACCCAAGTTCTTCATATATCCTTCCGGTGATAAGTTTCTCGTCTCCTTGTTCATATCAATCCAATTCTGCTTCCCGTGAGTGGCAGGTTGTCACCTCATAATTTGAGATGTACTCCACAAGACCATGTCAAGCTTATCTTTTCGTTGTTGGTTTTCCAACAACTCCGTTCTAGCATTGTTGTTATCGTGCTCTCTCAAGATCTTGTTTCACTTCGTTCATTTCATTTCACTCTTTCTTCTATTCCGGAGGCATTGTGATGCTCCTCTCTGCAACCCATCTTCTTGTTTTGTCAGGATCGTGTTCTTTTCTTGACTTATCCATTTAACTAGAGTGCTGTGTCCCTTTTGCTCAAGTTCTCTCATTTTATCAAGTCTTGCATCCCTTCTCAACCGGAGTGCTACCCGAATCGGTTCCTTCTTTTCCTCTTTCTTAACGGAGTGTTGTGAACTTTGTTCTCCTCCGTTGTTTCATTTCTTCCAATTTGTTCAACCTCTCAAGGTTCATGGTTTCACTCGTTTGTCAGAGAAGCAACTTAGTTTACCTCTTCTCTTTCTCTTCCGTTTTCCCTCCGGTGCCATTCTAGATCTCGGGACGAGATCCTATCGTAGTGGTGGAGTGTTGTAACGCCTCGAGACCGATGTGCCAGGTGTCGTTCAGTTATTCGATGTTGTTGTCTTGTCATTGCTTGCGTGTCATGCATTGCATATCATGTCATCATGTGCATTTCATTTGCATACATGTTCGTCTCATGCATCCGAGCATTTTCCTCGTTGTCCGTTTTGCAATCCGGCGCTTCGTTCTTCCCCGGTGGTCATTTCTATCTTTCTTTCTTGTGTGGGGGTTAAACATTTCCGGATTGGAACGAAACTTGCCAAGCGGCCTTGGTTTACTATCGGTAGACCGCCTGTCAAGTGTCGTACCATTTGGACTTCGTTTGATACTCCAACGGTTAACCGAGGGACCGAAAAGGCCTCATGTGTGTTGCAGCCCAACACCCCTTCCATTTTGGCCCAAAACCCACCTAACTCCGCTCCATCATCTCGGTCGTTCGATCACGATCGCGTGGCCGAAAACCGCACCTCATTTGGACTCTACTAGCTCCCTCTACCTATAAAAGAGCACCCTCCCCGAAATTTCGGATCAATTCGCAGATGAAACCCTAACTTCATCCTCCTCGCGCCACCGGACGCGTCCACCCCGCGCCCGGACAATGTCCGCCGCCCGCTGCCACGTCCCTCCGACCAATGGGGGCGAGCCACGTCAGCTCCGCCGCCCCTCTCCTCCACACAGACGCCGCCACATGTCCTCCCCGCGCCCCACTTCGTCGGGGCCCGGAGGAGCCTAGATCCGGCCCTCCCCGGGCCCGAGCCGGGCCGCCGTTTCCCCGCACAACCGTTCCCCACGCCCGTCGCCGGCCACCGCCAGGTCTTCGCGCCGCCGCCCGCACTCGGCGCCGCCTCTTCGCCCGTCGCCTCGCGCCGCCTCCCGGAGCGCGTCGCCGCCGTCGACCCTCGCCGGAGGCCCGCCGCCTGCGCCGTACTTCGTCGCCGCCCCTGCCTCCCCGATCCGATCGGGATCGAGGGAGCCGACGAGCACGCCCCGTTGACCCTCCGCGTGGGCCTCGCAGGCCGCAGCGTGCCAAGGCCCAGCGCCTGCCTCTCCTCTCTCCTGGGCCGCCAGCCAGCTCCGGTGGCCCATCTCCCACCGGCCTGCCTCCCCCTCCTTCACGGGCCGCAGCCCAAGGGTGAGCCGACCCCCAGCGCCCCCTCCTCTTGTTTTTTACTCTTGTTGGGCTGCCCAGTGCACTGTTCAGATTCGGCCCGATTCATGTTTTTTTCCTGCGGAACGAATTTAGCTATTTTTCCGGAGATTGCAGTTTTGCAGATTAGTCCCTCTTGTTCATCCATTTAATAACTCATGAACCGTGCATCGGATTAAAACATTTTATATATGAAACTTGCTCAGAATTTTGTGTAGTTTAATAATATCCAACTTTCACCCATGTTTAAAATGCTTAAAATGTTGTTTGCATTAATTTTCTCCTATGCCATGTTAAAATGATCTAATTCATAACTAAATAACCGTAGCTCCGATTTAAATAATCTTTATATGTAAATGGGGTAGAATTATGTCTAGTTTAACATTGTGGCATAATCTTGCATGTTTAATAACTATAACATATGGTTTAGGGCAGAACAGGACCAAACCTAAAATATGCACATGAGGAGCTTCCGGATTTGTTGTTCGTTGCTTCCGGCCTCATTTAACCTTGACTAGATAGGTAGTTTTCATTTGCTTCACCCTCTTGCCATGCTTAACAACATTTAATATTGTTGGGTACATAAACGGGATCAAAGTAAATAACTTATCGTGGTGTTTCGTCAATATGCAACTCGTTGCATATTGAGCTCCACTTAATTTGTAGGATTGTTTGTGCACTTTGCCATGACATGCTTCATTAAACCGGACATGCATCATATTTGGTTGTGCATCATGACATGTTGATGTGTTGGTTGTTTACTATGTTGTTTGTTGTTTTCCGGTGTTGCTTCTTAGGGTTGGTTCCGATAACGTCGCGTTTGTGAGGAACCGTTCGACTACGTCCGTTTGTCTTCTTCATGGACTCGTTCTTCTTCCTTGCGGAATCTCAGGCAAGATGATCATACCCTCGAAATCACTACTATCTTTGCTATGCTAGTTTGCTCGCTCTTTTGCTATGCCAATGCTACGATGCCTACCATTTGCTTGTCAGCCTCCCAAATTGCCATGTCAAACCCTTAACCCCCCATGTCCTAGCAAACCGTTGATTGGCTATGTTACCGCTTTGCTCAGCCCCTCTTATAGCGTTACTAGTTGTAGGTGAAGATTGGAGGCATTCCTTGTTGGGACATTTATTTACTTGTTTGGAGATCACTATATATCTTATTTAATTAATGCATATATATACTTGGTAAAGGGTGGAAGGCTCGGCCTTATGCCTGGTGTTTTGTTCCACTCTTGCCGCCCTAGTTTCCGTTATATCGGTGTTATGTTCCCGGATTTTGCGTTCCTTACGCGGTTGGGCTATTATGGGAACCCCTTGGAAGTTCGCCATAAGTAAAGCTCTTCCAGCAATGCCGAACATTGGTTTTACCATTTGCCACCTAGCCTCTTTTTCCCTTGGGTTTCGCGGACTCAAGGGTCATCATTATTTTAACCCTCCCCCCCCCCCCGGGCCAGTGCTCCTCTGAGTGTTGGTCCAACTGTCAGCTACCGGTGACCACCAGGGGCAACTCTGGGCTGGCCTACCCGTACCTAGGACAATCTGAGTGTGCCCTGAGAAAGAGATATGTGCATCTCCTATCAGGATTTGTCGGCACATTCGGGCGGTGTTGCTGGTTTAGTTTTACCCTGTCGAAATGTCTTGTTGTACCGGGATACCGAGTCTGATCGGAATGTCTCGGGTGGAGGTCTATTCCTTCGTTGACTGTGAGAGCTTGTGATGGGCTAAGTTGGGACACCCCTGCAGTGTCACACCCTATCTAGTCATGCATTAGAGTGTTGCATCATGTTTATTCCTTCACCAGAAACCTGAAATGGGGATGACAGAACCCCCAGTCCCCTCTGAAACCAACTAGGGTTTACTAAAAACTTTTTCAATGAACCTGAAATGCCCTTCTAAAATGCCCATCATTTTTGTCTTGGTTCAGAACCTCTGCCAAAAGTGGTGCACATTTTCCTAGGCCATCTTAGGGTTTTTGAATTAAATCATAAATATTTGAATTTGGGCATTTAAAATTATATAACATATTTAAATGCTCAAATATCTCCAAACTAAAATGTTTCATGTTGGAAATAATCCAACTATGGACCAGGAGTAGTTTGGTGATTTTAGGAGTTGCCTAAGTATTTTATTTAATTCAACAAAGTTGCAGAAGTATTAAAAAAACAGAAAACAGAAAGAAATGGAAAAAACTTACCTGGCGCCCAGCACCCGGCCCACCTGCCGGCCCAGCCCAGTGCCGCTCCAGCGAGCTGCTTGCCGGCCAGGCAGGCAGGCAGGTGCCCAACGGCGACCGCAGTGCATGCCACGCACCTACTCGCCGCCTCGCCGCTCCCCTCGCCCGGTGACGTCGTGGACCGGCCTCCCTCGCTCCCCCGAACCCCCCAGACACCCCCTCTCCTCTCCAGCTCCTCCCCTCGCGCTCCCCCGCCATGGCCAGCGCCACCATCGCCGTGCCTTCGTCGTAGCCGTGCTCCCCGCCACCCGTGCGTCCGCTCATCGTGTCCAGGAGCTCTGCCGCTGTCCACTCCATCGAGCAAGCCGAGCCCCGAGCGCTCGCAACGCCCGAGTCCACCGCAACGACCTCGCCCGAACCGCCATCGCCGGAGATCCCCTTCAACGCCGTCGTCGCTCCGGTCCATCTCTGGCCACACCAAGGGCTTCGTCGCACTCACTGTGAGCTTAGCCATCTTCCCCCCCTCCTTTTCTTGCTCCCGAGCCGTGTAGCAACCTCCCGGAGCTCAACCGCACCCACCGCCGTGGAGCTCGTCACCGACGTGCTCCCGGTCACCCTCCGACCACTCCACGGTGTCCATCATGCTCACTGTGTCACTTAGCACCTAGCTAGCCACTCCCCGAGCCTCTCCGACCCCTCTAGCGTCAAGTTCGTCTTTGGATGAACCCCGGTGGCCGCCAAAGTCGTCGCCGGCGCCAACTCCGGCCACCCCGACCCCAACGGACTCCACCAAGAGCTGCGGCTCGTCCTCAGCTCCACTCCGGTGGTCTCCGCGACCCATTTGGTGGCCGAAACGGCCAAAACCACTTCCGTCGCCGCGTCGGGCTCGCCGGCGGCTAAACGCCGGTGCAGCCGACCCGGGTTTGACCACGGGTGGGCCCTGGTTGACTCCCCTGAGTCAATGACAGGTGGGGCCCAGCCCTGTTAATTAAACAGGTTTAGTTTTAATTAAACTTTAATTAATCTAATCACACTGACACGCGGGACCCACTGTCAGGTTTGACCCGGACGTGTTCCGTTGACCTGCTGACGTCACACTGACGTCAGGCTGACGCAATAATTGATTTTCTGGAATTAATCTAATATAGGAAATTCCATAATATAGTTTAAACTTCAAAAATTCATAACTTTTATTCTGTAACTCCAAATCAGACAAATTATATATGAAAAATGATCAGAAAAATCCAATCTATCCATCTGTACTATTTTCATGCATGACTAAACAAGTTAACCTGATGTTTAATGCAGAACAAGGAAAAGCACTTTAAAAGGCCATGTTTGAGTTTGAAATTTGAATCTTTGATTCAAATTGGTACAAACCCTTCTGGTCTTAGTTGCATTAGCCCAACACACTCATATTGCTATGTTTCATGCATGCATCATATTGTTGCACATTGTTTGGTGATGGTTGTGTATCGGTGTTCTTTGCGACAGGTTCTGCCCCCGAGGAGTACCGTGATTACCCTAACGAAGAACCGTATCAGTGCATCGAACCATCAGGCAAGCAACCAACCATTTGATCATATCGATACAATCCCATGTTCTTGCTCCTGCTCTCTTTTACTACATTAAGACAACACGTTTCAAACTGCTGTGTGCTATGGTAGTTGAACCCATTTCCTCTGCATGACCTGTCATTGCCACAGTAACTAGATGAAACCCACTAGCATGTGTAGGAGTTGATTGAGCCATATGTATGTGTTGTTCCTACCTTGCTATGCCTGCTATGCTTAGAGTCGTGTCAGGTCTGGTTCATCTGGGTGATGGCTAGAGTGAAATGATTATGTCGGTAATGAGAGTGGTGTGGTGAACACGATTTGGTAAAGGTATCGATGAGAGGCCATGTAGGAGTACATGGTGGGTTGTTTCATTGAAGCCGACCTTAAGCACTGAGATCTGTATGTGTGATTTAAGATACAGCTACTACCATGCATTGGGCCCTGAAATATGACCCCGCTCGACTTCTTATTCACCCTAGCTCTCTGTCCAGGAGTTGCAAGTAGTTTCTGGTGTTTGTAGCCTACTGGAGGCCGTGGACAGTGCTGACCATAGGGGTGGGCTGTGATGCGGTAGGTACGTGGCCGGGTGTACCGAATACCCGTTAGGTATCTTGGGAACCCTGTTCACATCGTTCGGGGCCGTATGGGAAACCTCGGCCGGACTCCCTGCGGATGGAACCTGGATAGGCGATAAACCTGGACTAGAGGCTTAAGTGTTTAGGTAGGTGGTGGTCTACACCCACGTCGGCTTTCGCTTGAAGTCTGCCGAGCACATGTCGTGTGCAGACGCTAAGTGGTGGAAACATGTATGAAGAAGTACACCCCTACAGGGTTATCATGATCTATTCGAATAGCCGCGTCCGCGGTAAAGGACTACTTGGTTGCCTATACAGTTCATAGACAAGTAAATGGAAACTACTAAAAGCCTCAAGATAAGTGTGAGTGCCGAGGATGGCTCTTCCGTGGGAAGACGGAGGTGGATCCTCGGTAGTGTATTGAAGTGGAGAATAGTGGACTCATGTGCGCAAAACCATTTCAAGTTGGAGTCTCGTAGGTTAGCCTGGCCAAGAGTCAAAGCTGGCTTCCTGCAATAACTCCACCAACCCTTCTTGATAATATGCATGTATGTAGGATCTGATGTAAGTCTTGCTGAGTACCTTTGTACTCATGTTGCTATAATTTACATTTTTACAGAAGACGCTGCAACCCCTTCTGATGGGTTCTACGTAGACGTTGACATCAATGAGTAGGCTAAGGCCCAGGTGGTGATCCTGAGCTTGTGAAGGACCACGTAGTATAGCTAGGCTTTCCAAGCCTCTTTTATTTTACTAGTTGTCTGTACTCAGACAAGTTACTTCCGCTGCTGGTTTGTATGACTGTATGACTTGAATGCTGGGTCGTGTGACCCGTACCTGTGTGTATGATTATGTATGGCTCCCTGAGCCTTAAATAAAGTACTTGTGTCGTAGAGTCATGTTGTGATGCCATGTTGTATTTGCACATATCGAGCATACTGTGTGTATGCTATTGAAATGCTTGGTATGTGTGGGATCTGACTATCTAGTTGTTTATCTTTAGTAGCCTCTCTTACCGGGAAATGTCTCCTAGTGTTACCACTGAGCCATGGTAGCTTGCTACTGCTCTGGAACACTTAGGCTGGCCGGCATGTGTCCTTCTTCGTTCCTGTGTCTGTCCCTTCGGGGAAATGTCACGCATTGAGTACCGGAGTCCTGTTAGCCCGCTACAGCTTGGTTTACCGGAGTCCTGCTAGCCCAGTGCTACAGCCCGGACCCACTTGCTGATGACCGACACGTTCGTTGCTGGGTCATGGATGCCTGTCCCTGTAAGCACTGTGCCACTTTGGGTTTACGACTAGTCATGTCAGCCCGGGCTCTTTATCATATGGATGCTAGCGACACTATCATATACGTGAGCCAAAAGGCGCAAACGGTCCCGGGCAAAGGTAAGGCGACACCCGTGGGGATACCGTGCGTGAGGCCGCAAAGTGATATGGGGTGTTACAAGCTAGATCGATGTGACATCGAGTCGGGGTCCTGACATGCAGGGATTTGAACTTTCGAAAGCCGTGCCCGCGGTTATGGGCAGATGGGAATTTGTTAACGTCTGGTTGTAGAAAACCTGAACTTGACCCTAATTAAAATATATTAACAGCGTGTGTAACCGTGATGGTCTCTTTCCAGCGGAGTCCGGGAAGTGAACACGGTGTTGGAGTTACGCTTGACGTAGGTTGCTATAGGATCACTTCTTGATCATAGTTTCTCGACCGCGCGTTGCCTTCTCTTCTCGCTCTCTTTTGCGAATATGTCAGCCACCATATATGCTAGTCGCTTGCTGCAGCTCCACCTCATACCTTTACCTTACCCATAAGCTTAAATAGTCTTGATCGCGAGGGTGCGAGATTGCTGAGTCCCTGTGGCTCACAGATACTTCCAAAACCAGTTTGCAGGTGCCGATGAGTCCGTGCAGATGACGCAACCAAGCTCAGGAGGAGCTCGATGAAGATCTTTCCTTTGTGTTGTTTCGATTCTAGTTGATCAGTAGTGGAGCCCAGTTGGGGTCGATCGGGGACCTTTGTCGCATTTGGGGTTCTTCTTTTATTTTGGTTCCGTAGTCGGGTCATGAGTGTATTTGATTGATGTAATGTTTATTCATGTAACTGTGTGAAGTGGCGATTGTAAGCCAACTATGTATCTCTTTCCTTATTATATTACATGGGTTGTGTGAAGATTACCTCACTTGCGACATATGCCTTCAATGCGATTATGCCTCTAAGTCGTGCCTCGACACGTGGGAGATATAGTTGCATCGAGGGTGTTATACCCTTAAACCTTTGGCCTTTATCAATGCCTTGTTATATTTATGCCAAACCTCAGCTTTGAAGTGCTTCCCCTGCGGCGGTTTATCCATGCTCCAACGTCGGACTGTAGCCGAGCTCCAACGATGGTTAGTGTCCGAGGTGTCATAAACTACCTTGGCCTTTAAAAGATTGAACGAATTCAGCCGAGCTTAATGCCGGAAATGCCCTCTATGGTGCTAGCCACTGGGGCCTGAGCTTTATGCCGGACTGCTTCCGAGGTGGTGCACCACCCCGACTGCGGGCAGATTTTTTGTGAATATTTTCGATTGGTTCCATTTATTCTCTACCGAGATATATAGCCAGTAGCCCTCAAGGTGTGTGTCAGCCTAAAATCTGAGATGCACATTAGAGGAGAGTGATTGAGAGACGAGCCCTTGAGAGAGAGTTTTGTGAAGTCATCATAATATATTAGCTTGATGCCGGATAAGTCCCAAATGGTACCTATTGTTGTCCGAAGACGCTTTGTCCATAGTTCTGTCAAGCCGAACACTGAGCACTTTGAATTTTCTATATTGAGTAGGCAATGCAGTAGCCCTGAGACACTGGTTGGGTGGCAACACCAGATCATGGGATCAATGTGCCCCTTTAATATTAGTAAATGATAAGCCGAAGCCCAGTAGCCTCCGAGCTTTAATGTGGGCACGTGTGGCCAAATTAAGGATCATTATCTGTTTGACAGAAAATTTTGTTTTATTTAACACAAACTTCTGGGAAAGATATTTAAGATCTCATAAAGGAGTTAGAGCTAACGAAAGTTGAGCTCGCCAAGTTTGGCCTTATGGGGCCTAATAGATAGGAAATCAATGCCAATAGGGAACTATGAGAGTGTTGTGTCAGCTGCTCGGTTGTCTCAAAGAGATTGTGCCATTGACTCTTTAAAAGATTGGCTGCAGAAAAATTGATTTTTGCTCACAATTTATGTGTAATGGTTCTATGTACCCAAGTACTTTACATCATTAATTCTCGGATCCGCATTGTACAAAACTTTGTTGACCGACCATCATCTTAAACCTCCTCGGCCAGTAGCCAGCGAGTGTTTCTCCCACTTTTTAAAGCCTTTATGCGGGCAAAGATTTGTGGCAAATGAGGCAATCCGGCCAGATGGTTTTATAAACAAAGGTATGCCGAGAGATATGTTATATGAAGAAACATATTCCAAAGAAAATAGTTCCACTATCGGTTACTTTCTTTGGGTTGCCATGCTGATCATGATCATGAAACCTCAGCTCCGATCAACGCGGGAGGAAAATATTGAGGATTCAGTTTGGGGAAAGATTCCAAACTATGTGGTTTTTAGTGCACCTAAATTTTCACTTCTGTTGATGCCGACCAATTATATCCTTTAAGATGGATAACTCGGATGACCCGGTAGTAACAATCACAAAGGTGCTACCTTTACCGCCTTGCCGAACGATCGGGAACATAGGGGTAAGCACAGGAGCCAGGCAACCCAGCTTGGCTAAAATCTTAAGTCAAATTGATGCATATTTATGGTGTTATAATGATAATTACGGAAGGAAGAGCTTGCATACTGAATACAAATGCTGATGATATGTTTATTTTTACTCTGTTGCGACCGTTTATCAGTTGCAAGTGGCCCATCATCGGCTTCCACCCCCTTGAAGATGCTATGCAGGGTGTTTCCGCAATAACAAAACTACCCTTAGCCGACGTCTCGGTGCCCGAAGGCAGTTGTGTTAGGGGAATCGAGGCAATCACATATGCGGGCTTTATAACTATCACTTAGTCATAGGAGCTTAAAGTTGGGAGGCCAGTTATGTAACACCCCGGATATGATTTACCCAATATGTACTCCAACTCTTGCCGTTTCCGGCGCTAAGTTATTTTATTTTCTCGATTTCGGCTTTTTGTCTCCGTGTGTTGTTATCGTTGTCATGCATCTCATATCATATCATCATGTGCATTGCATTTGCATACGTGTTCATCCCATGCATTCGAGCATTTTCCCCATTGTCCGTTTTACATTCCGGTGCTTCGTTGTCCTCCGGTGGTCTTTTCAACCTTTCTTTTGTGTGTGGGGATTAAACATTTCCGGATTGGACCGAGACTTGCCAAGCGGCCTTGGTTTACTACCGGTAGACCGCCTGTCAAGTTTCGTACCATTTGGACTTCGTTTGATGCTCCAACGGTTAACCGAGGGACCGAAAAGGCCTCGTGTGTGTTGAAGCCCAACACCCCTCCATTTTGGCCCAAAACCCACCAAAACCCTCTCCATCATCTAGAGCGTTCGATCACGATCGCGTGGCCGAAAACCGCACCTCATTTGGACTCTCCTAGCTCCCTCTATGCCTATATAAAGACCCCCCATTTCAATTCCCGGATCTTCTTCCCCTAACCTAGCTCCTCTTCCACCGCGCCGCGCGGACACAACATCTGCGCGCGGACATGTCCCGCGTTAGGCTGCCGCCGCCACGTGGCATCCTCTCTTTGATCGCCGCCCCATCGCCCCACATCGCCTGTCCCCCGCCGGCCGCGTGGCCCAACGGGAGCCCGGAGCAGGCCCTCCAGGCCCCCGCGGACCTCGACCGGCCGCCGCCTCAGGCGCGCAGCCCGCCGCCGCCCTCCTGCCCCGCTTCCGCCTCAAGCCCGCTCCGCGCCGCTCTGTGTCCGGCGAAGCTCGTGGCCGCCCGGGCCGAGTCGCGCCGCTCCGGCCGCCGGCCTCCAAGCTCGCCGCGTCGCCGCTCCGGCCGCCGCCTTCCCCAAGCTGCCTGCGGTCGCCGCTCCGGCCGCCGCCTCCAAGCTCGCCGCGGTCGCCGCCCGTCGTCAATTCTTCTCCGGCCGGAAGTCCTCAAGTCCGGCGACGTCCCGAGCTCCTTCCTCGACAGATCCGGCCGCCCCCGTCTCACTCCGGCGAACAGGTACCTCTCCGGCGAACCTCGTAAAGCATGCACGATCTGGATCTAGATCTAGGATATTTGCCTCGGTTGACCTTTTTTGCCCGAAACCCTAATTATTTTGCCCCTGTTCATCGCATCGTAAGTCTGCATCCGTAGCTCCGTTTTGGGCATATAGCATATCAAAATGTTCATCTCAGAGAATACATCATTTTCATTTGAGTTCATCTTGATGCCCGAAATGCTGTTAGAAGAATGCTATTTGAGATAATTGTCAGATCTACTGCTCCAATTAGATATTTATCATTTTTGCCATGATTATTGTGTGCATGATATGCCCCTGAGCTCTTCATGAGTTTTGTTATATGTTTTGCCATCTATCCAGAGGTGCAACCCATGTATTTTTGTGATGTGTGTGGTGACTAGCACAAGCTTGCAAAGATGAGCATTCGTTAATGCTGATTTCAGGGACTTAGCATTTCCACCAAGTCCTTGACCTGTTTATCTCAATATGCCATATGTTCATGTTATTTCCTAGTGATCCGTGCCTCTTTTGAGGATGATCAGTGAGGATGATTTGTTAATCTTGTAGTGCTCTATCCATCCATGTCTTTGTGTGCAATTATGGACCACCCTAGCTTGAGTCAATCGAGCTCTACTTTTGTCATTTCGTGAATCTGGAAAGATTGTCTACTTGTTAGCGATTTTGCCGAGGATGTTGTAGTTGATCCATGCATGCTATGTTATTTTTCTTACCATGGCTAGCTTGTATAATGTGTATTCTTGATGGGTGTATGCTTAGGTTGTCATGACATGCTCTGTAGTGAGTGCATCGAGCTCGTAAACATGCCTACTTGATATCTGTTTCAGCATGCTCCAGTCTTCACTAAGTCTGAGAACTGATTATGTTTTTGCCATGTTCACATGCTTGCAAATGTATTTTCTGATCCCTTTTGGCTCAAGGTCACTAAGGGACTTTTGTTAAGCTCTTTGAGTAGCTCCATTTCATGCTTTACTTTGCCATGTCAAGGTCCTGTAGCATATAGTTTTCATGCTCCAAAGTGTGCTACCTGATCTGAAATTCCAGGCAAGTGTTAATTTCACTAAGTCTGAAATCTGTTTGTCAAATGCATTTTTACCATGCTTGTTTGAACCTGTTAATTGATGAATTGGCCGTAGCTCAGTGTTCATCTTTTTTTAAGCATCATGAATGGATTCCTGCCATGTATTTTGATGCCATGTATGGGTGCTGTAGCATGTTCATCTTGTTACATTTAGATGGCTACTTGCTGTAAATCACAGAACGTGGTCATATTTGAATTGCTTGCCATTTCCAAACCGTAACTCCGATTCCGGCGTTCTTTATATAGTTTTCAAGCGTTTTCATCTCATCTTTCCAGTGGCACACTTGAATTTCCAAGTTGAGTCCAGGTTCATGCATTACTTGTCAAATCTTGCATATGCATCACATATTGCATCCCGCATAGCATACCATCTTCGCACCATATTGTTTGAGCCTTGCACGTGGTTGATTGTGTCCTTGTTGCTTGTTTGTCTTGTTTAGGTAGAGCTGGGAGACGAGTTAGATAACGAGGAGCCCGTTGAGTTTGCTTTCGAGGATCCAGTCAACTCTGACAACTTTGCAGGCAAGATGATCATACCCTCGAAATCACTACTATCTTTGCTTCACTAGATGCTCGCTCTTTTGCTATGCCTACCACTTGCTTATCATGCCTCCCAAATTGCCATGTTCAACCTCTAACCCACCATGTCCTAGCAAACCGTTGATTGGCTATGTTACCGCTTTGCTCAGCCCCTCTTATAGCGTTGCTAGTTGCAGGTGAAGATTGGAGACCGTTCCTTGTTGGAACATTATTTACTTGTTGGGATATCATTATATTATCTTGTTATCTTAATGCATCTACATACTTGGTAAAGGGTGGAAGGCTCGGCCTCTCGCCTAGTGTTTTGTTCCACTCTTGCCGCCCTAGTTTCCGTCATATTGGTGTTATGTTCCCGGATTTTTGTGTTCCTTACGCGGTTGGGTGATAATGGGAACCCCTTGATAGTTCGCCTTGATTAAAGCTTTTCCAGCAATGCCCAACCTTGGTTTTACTATTTGCCACCTAGCCTCTTTTTCCCTTGGGTTTCCGGAGCCCGAGGGTCATCTTATTTAAACCCCCCGGGGCCAGTGCTCCTCTGAGTGTTGGTCCAACCGAGCGATGTCCGGGGCTACCAGGGGCAACTCTGGGCTGGCCTACCCGACGTCTGGCTCATCTAAGTGTGCCCTGAGAACGAGATATGTGCAGCTCCTATCGGGATTTGTCGGCACATTTGGGCGGTGTTGCTGGATTTGTTTTAACTTGTCGAAGTGTCTTGTAGAACCAGGATACCGAGTCTGATCGGAATGTCTCGGGAGGAGGTCTATTCCTTCGTTGACCGTGAGAGCTTGTCATGGGCTAAGTTGGGACTCCCCTGCAGGGATTTGAACTTTCGAAAGCCATACCCGTGGTTATGGGCAGATGGGAATTTTTTAATGTCCGGTTGTAGATAACTTGAACCTTAACTTAATACAAATGAATCAACTGAGTGAGTTGCCGTGATGGTCTCTTTTCGGCAGAGTCCGGGAAGTGAACACGGTGTTGGAGTAATGCTTGCCGCAGGTTGCCCTCTAGTTATCTGTTCGCGCTTTGCCTTCTCTTCTCGCTCTCTTTTGCGAACAGGTTAGCCACCATATATGCTAGACGCTTGCTGCAGCTCCACATATTTTACCTTGCCTTACCTATAAGCTTAAATAGTCTTGATCGCGAGATTGCTGATTTTGTTCCAGATGACGCGCTTGAGCTCAAGTGGGAGTTCGACGAGGACTCACGCCGTTACTATTTGTCTTTCCCTGATGATCAGTAGTGGTGCCCAGTTGGGGTGATCGGGACCGTGTCGCATGTTGGGTTTATCTTTCATTTTGGCGCCATAGTCGGGCCATGAGTGTTTGAATGTTGTAATGCTATTTATGTACTTTGATTGACGTGGCGAGTGTAAGCCAACTATGTATCTCCCCTTTTATTATCTATATTACATGGGATGTTGTGAAGATTGCCTAACTTGCGACATTGCTTTCAATGCGGTTATGCCTCTAAGTCGTGCCTCGACACATGGGAGCTATAGCCGCATCGAGGGCGTTACAAGTTGGTAATCAGAGCCTTCCCCGACCTTAGGAGCCCCCATTGCTTGATCGTTTTTAGCAGCCGTTGTTGAGTCTAGAAAAATGTTTTGAGTCATTTAGGAATTATATATCGGAGAGTTTAGGAATTCTTTTTACTCCCCAGTCTTCTCATCGCTCTGGTAAGGCATCCTGACGTAGAGTTTTGACTCTTCTCTTCTCAAATTTCACTAAAAAAAAATTAGGATCACGCGGGTATCTTGTAATCATTCCGATGGTTTTGTGACGAGAACATTGTTCTTGGTGCCTCCTGTCTTTAGGGGTTGTGGCAGTGTCCCGGGGAGTTGAGCTCCGAGGTGTCGTCGTCACAATTTTATCGTTGTAGTTCTGGAATACCTGAGTTTAGTACGCCGACATCGAAAATCTCTTTTATGCAGTTCGTTGGTGAGATAACCTCGACGCCACCCAGTACTGGGGCGGGAGTTCGGGAGTATCGCCATAACTTGTACAACGGATGCTTTTCGAAGGTTGAGGTAGATGGTTTCCGAAGTTTTTCTCGGTTATGTGTTGAAGGATGGATACAGCTGGATGTAGGAATTGCTAGATTTGGGTGAGATGTTATGCTTCCCCTGTATCCCCAACACCTGATTGCATAACCGGAAAGGTTCGGGAGTTTCATAGGTGGGAATTCTTGTAGCTCTAGTTCTTCTTCCACGGATATTTGGTTTGAGATTGGGATTTCTTACCGAGTATTCGTTCTTGATCCGTACCTTGTTGATTTATTTCTCTACCTAAATTCTAAGTGGCTTCTCAATTTATGGATATGTGACCATTTCAAGTGGAATGCATTTGTTCTTATGTTCGGATGTGAAGACTATATGTTGCAATTTCATCCCGTTGGATTCAGCTTCATTTTATCTGTCAATGTGCTAACGGTTGTCACCCTCTTCAGGATGGCTCCCGCTAAGAGCACCAACCAGAATTAGAATGATAATCCGCCACCACCTCCACCTCCTCCGGAGGCATGGCAAGCTGTGATGGCCGCAACCAATGCAAACACACAGTTGATCATGCAAATTCTTCAAGAGCGCAATCAAGCGAACCAAGGCAACCAAGGCAACAATCAGAATCACTTTGCTACACTCAACCAGTTCCTTGCTAACGGGCCAAAGACGTTCAGCAATTGTGTTGAGGCAACTGATGCTGACGATTTCCTCGTGGATTTGTGCAAGCATTTCGAGTGCAGTAACGTCAGGCCTGAGGACTTCGTCAAGTTCACTTCCTTCCAACTCAAAGACCAAGCTGCAGAATGGTTCCAGCAGTACAAGGATTCCAGAGGAGGCCGTGCGATTACCTGGGATGAATTTCGTCAAGACTTCAAAGCTCATCATATTCCTCAAAGCGTAGTTGAAAGAAAGCGTGAGGAATTCCGCAACCTGAAGCAAGGCTCTTTATCTGTCTATGACTACAACAAGTTGTTTCAGAAACTCGCCCGCTTTGCTAAGCAGGACGTCCCTGACAAGAAGAGCATGATATACCAGTTCAGGGGTGGTCTCAGGGAAGAAATCCAGCTAGCTCTTGTTCTCTTTGAGCCCTTGAGATACGATGAGTTCTACAACATGGCATTGAAGCAAGAGGCCGCTCAACTGAGGTGTGATGCTTCCAAGAAGCGAGTCAGAGATGCTACTCCTTCTTCCTCTACTCAAGTGGCGAAGCAGCAGAAGTATTGGCTTCCTCCTCCGTTCCGTCAGCCGTATCAGCAGAAGGGCAAAGGTGGCAGTGGATCTTCCCACCCACCCAACCCTGGCTTTCAGAACAAGACTTCATCTCAAGCTCCAAGATCGAGTGCTCCGTATCACCGTCTGCTTTCAGAGGTCACGTGCAACAAGTGCCAACAGAAGGGTCACTATGCCAACAAATGCTTCAATCAGAGGCGTCTTCCTCCTCCTCGTCCTGTGAGATCGGCAATTACAGCTATGGTCAAGAATAACACCAAGTCCGCCAAGGTCAACTTGCTGAATGCAGCTCATGCAGAGGACTCGCCAGATGTGATTATGGGTAACCTTCCTGTTAATGACATTCCCGCAAAAGTTCTTTTTGACACTGGTGCATCGCATTGTTTCATCTCGAGACCATTTGTTTCTAAGCATGAGTTGCCTTTACAAAATTTGCCTAGTCAGTTATCTGTTGTTTCTCCGGGTAAATTCATGAATGCAAGCGCTATGGCCCTAGAGGTTACTATCACATTGGGCGACTACAAGTTTCTTTCTTCTCCGGTGGTTCTTGGTAACTCGGATATTGATCTTATTCTCGGGATGGATTGGCTTTCTAAGCACAAGGCGCATCTTGCTTGTGCAGCCAGGAAGATTCAATTGACTCATTCGTCTGAGGATGTAATTCTCTTTGCTGCTCGTGATGATACCATCCGTCTGTTTTCTCTCAATGAGAAGGGTGAACTGGATGCTATATCACAAATTCCAGCCGTTTGCAAATATCAAGACGTCTTTCCAGAAGTGCTTCCAGGAATGCCTCCGCACCGGCTAGTTGAATTCGTCATCGATCTTGAGCCTGGCACGGAACCGGTTTGCAAGCGTCCTTACAAGCTCGGACCTGAAGAGTTGAAGGAGATGAAGAAGCAACTCAATATTCAAGAGAGAATGGGTCTCATCCGGCCTAGTTCTTCCCCGTGGGGTTGTGGTGTTCTTTTTGTGAAGAAGAAGGATGGAACGGACCGACTTTGTGTTGACTACCGTCCATTGAACAAGAAGACCATCAAGAACAAATACCCACTTCCCAACATCAACGAGCTGTTCGAACAACTCAAAGGTGCCCAAGTATTCTCCAAGCTTGATCTCCATATGGGTTATCATCAAATTCGAATCCGCGAGCAAGATATTCCTAAGATGGCTTTCAGGACAAGCTTTGGTTCATATGAATACACTGTCATGTCTCTTGGCCTCGTCAATGCTCCTCCGACTTTCTCTCGCATGATGAACTTCATCTTCAATGCCTACACAAATGACTTTGTTTTGGTCTATCTCGACGACATTTTGGTCTTTTCGAAGAACAAGGAAGATCATGCCAAGCACTTGCGTTTGGTACTCGATAAGCTCAGGGAACACAAGTTCTACGCCAAGTTCTCCAAGTGCGAATTTTGGCTCGATGAGGTTCTTTATCTTGGTCATATCATCTCTGCCAAGGGCATTGCGGTGAATCCTGAGAAGGTGTCTGCAATTGTGAATTGGGAACCACCTCAGAACGTGAAGCAACTTCGTAGCTTCCTCGGTCTCGCAAGCTACTGTCGAAGATTCGTTGAAAACTTTTCTAAGATCGCGAAGCCTCTCTCAAATCTTCTCCAGAAGCACGTCAAGTACGTTTGGTCTCCGGAGTGTGACATTGCTTTCAACACTTTGAAAGAGAAATTGGTCACTGCTCCAGTTCTGACTCCTCCTGATGAATCCAAGCCGTACGAGGTCTTTTGCGATGCCTCTCTCCAAGGTCTCGGTGCAGTGTTGATGCAAGAGAAGAAAGTTGTGGCTTATAACTCTCGCTAGTTGAAGCCCAACGAGAAGAACTACCCTACTCATGATCTCGAGTTGGTCGCAGTTGTGCATGCTCTTTTGACTTGGAGACATCTTTTATTGGGAAGAAAAGTGGACATCTTCACTGACCACAAGAGTCTCAAGTACATCTTCACTCAGCCTAATCTCAACCTCAGGCAAACTCGATGGGTCGAAATGATTCAAGAGTATAATCCGAGTATCGAGTATACTCCAGGCAAGGCCAATGTGATTGCTGACGCATCGAGCAGGAAGGCTTATTGCAACAGCCTGATTCTCAAGCCTTATCAACCCGAGCTTTGTGAAGCTTTCCGCAAACTTAATCTGCAAGTTGTTCCTAAAGGTTTCCTCGCCAACCTTCAAGTCTCTCCTACCTTGGAAGACCAAATTCGCCAAGCTCAACTTCTGGATGCTATGGTGAAAAAGGTGAAGACTGGGATTGCCAAGAGTCAACCCAAGTACAAGTGCTACCGCCTTGATGACAAGGATGCTCTCTTCTTTGAGGATCGTATTGTTGTGCCCAAAGGTGACCTCCGTAAAGTGATCATGAACGAGGCTCACAATTCTCTTCTCTGCATCCACCCTGGGAGCACGAAGATGTATCAGGACCTCAAGCAGGCTTATTGGTGGACTCGAATGAAGCGCGAGATTGCTCAGTTCGTGAATGAGTGTGATGTCTGCAGAAGAGTGAAGGCAGAACACCAAAGGCCAGTTAGTCTTCTCCAACCTCTTGCCATTCCAGAATGGAAGTTCGACCACATTGAGATGGACTTCTTGACTGGGTTTCCAAAGTCCAAGCGTGGCAATGATGCTATATTCGTTGTCATCGACAAACTCACTAAAGTGGCTCATTTTCTGCCTATCAAAGAGTCTATCATTGCAGCTCAATTGGCGGAGCTCTATACCTCTCCAATTGTCTCTCTGCACGGTATTCCACAAGTGATCTCTTCAGACCGTGGCAACATCTTTACCTCCAAGTTTTGGGATTCTTTTCAGAAGGCCATGGGCACCAACATCCTCTTCAGTACAACTTTCCATCCTCAAACTAGCGGTCAAGTCGAGCGTGTCAACCAGATTCTTGAAGATATGCTCAGGGCTTGTGTGATCTCTTTCGGCATGAAGTGGGAGGATTGTCTTCCATATGCTGAATTCTCCTACAACAACAGTTTTCAGGCAAGTTCGGGCAATGCCCCATTTGAAATTTTGTATGGCAGGAAGTGCCGTACCCCTCTCAACTGGTCTGAAACCGGTGAACGTCAACTTCTGGGAAATGACTTAATCATAGAGGCAGAGGAAATGTGTAAAGTCATTCGAGATAACCTCAAAGCGGCCCAATCCCGCCAGAAGAGCTACTATGATAGTAAGCACCGTGATTTGGCTTTCGAGATTGGAGATCATGTTTACCTCCGCGTCTCTCCAATGAAAGGTACTCGTCGCTTCGGTATCAAAGGGAAGCTTGCCCCTAGATACGTGGGACCTTTCAAGATCATCAGCAAGAGAGGCGATCTCGCCTATTAACTCGAGCTTCCTTCAAACTTTGCAAATGTGCATGACGTGTTCCATGTCTCTCAGCTCCGAAAGTGCTTCAAGACTCCTGACTGCACCGTCAACTTTGAGGACATTGAGCTCCAAGAAGATATCTCTTATCGTGAGCACCCCGTTGCTATTCTTGAAGAGACTGAACGCAAGACTCACAACAAGTCAATCAAATTCCTCAAAGTCAAGTGGTCACACCATTCCGACCGTGAAGCTACCTGGGAACACGAGGATCACCTCCGTTCTGAATACCTGGCGTTCTTTCAGTCCTAGATCTCGGGGTGAGATCCTTTCGTAGTGGTGGAGTGTTGTAACACCCCGGATATGATTTACCCAATATGTACTCCAACTCTTGCCGTTTCCAGCTCTAAGTTATTTTATTTTCTCGGGTTCGGGTTTTTGTCTCCGTGTGTTGTTATCGTTGTCATGCATCTCATATCATATCATCATGTGCATTGCATTTGCATACGTGTTCATCTCATGCATTCGAGCATTTTCCCCGTTGTCCGTTTTGCATACGTTTCCAGCGCTAAGTTATTTTATTTTCTCGAGTTCGGGTTTTTGTCTCTGTGTGTTGTTATCGTTGTCATGCATCTCATATCATATCATCATGTGCATTGCATTTGCATACGTGTTCATCTCATGCATTCGAGCATTTTCCCCGTTGTCCGTTTTGCATTCCAGCGCTTCATTCTCCTTCGGTAGTCTTTTCTACCTTTCTTTTGTGTGTGGGGATTAAACATTTCCGGATTGGACCAAGACTTGCCAAGCGTCCTTGGTTTACTACCGGTAGACAGCCTGTCATGTTTCGTACCATTTGGACTTCGTTTGATGCTCCAACGGTTAACCGAGGGACCGAAAAGGCCTCGTGTGTGTTGCAGCCCAACACCCCTCCATTTTGGCCCAAAACCCACCAAAACCCGCTCCATCATCTAGAGCATTCGATCACAATCGCGTGGCCGAAAATCGCACCTTATTTGGACTCTCCTAGATTCCTCTATGCCTATATAAAGACCCCCCCCATTTCAATTCCCGGATCTTCTTCCCCTAACCTAGCTCCTCTTTCACCACGCCGCGCCGGACACAATCCGCGCTGACGGACATGTCCAGTTAGCCGCCGCCGCCACGTGGCGTCCTCTCGTTGGTCGCGCCGCCATCGCCCCACATCGCCTGTCCCCGCCGCCGCGCGGCCCGGGAGCCCGAAGCAGGCCCTCCAGGCCCGTGACCTCGACCGACCGCCGCCTCAGGCGTGCGCCCGCACCGCCCTGCGCCCCGCTCCGCCTCAAGCCCGCTCCGGCCGCCGCTCATCTCCGGCGAAGCTCGCCGCCGCCCGCCGAGCTCGCGCCGCTCCGGCCGCCGCCTCCAAGCTCGTCGCGGTCGCCGCCCCATCGTCAATCTTCTCCGGCCGGAGTCCTCAAGTTCGGCGACGTCCCGAGCTCCTTCCTCGACAGATCCGGCCGCCCCCGTCTCACTCCGGCGAACAGGGACCTCTCCGGCGAACCTCGTAAAGCGTGCATGATCTGGATCTAGACCTGGGATATTTGCCTCGGTTGACTTTTTTGCCCTAAACCCTAATTATTTTGCCCCTGTTCATTGCATCGTAACTTTGTATCCGTTGCTCTGTTTTGGGCATATAGCATATCAAAATGTTCATCTCAGAGAGTACATCATTTCATCTCATTGGATCACTTTCATTTGAGTTCACCTTGATGCCCGAAATGCTGTTAGAAGAATGCTATTTGAGATAATTTTCAGATCTGCTGCTCCAATTAGATATTTGTCATTTTTGCCATGATTATTGCGTGCATGATATGCCCCTGAGCTCTTCATGAGTTTTGTTATATGTTTTTCCATCTATCCAGAGGTGCAACCCATGTATTTTTTTGATGTGTGTGGTGACTAGCACAAGCTTGCAAAGATGAGCATTCGTTAATGCTGATTTCAGGGACTTAGCATTTCCACTAAGTCCTTGACCTCTTTATCTCACTATGCCATATGTTCATGTTGTTTCCGAGTGATCCGTGCCACTTTTGAGGATGATCAGTAAGGATGATTTGTTAATCTTGTAGTGCTATATCCATCCATGTATTTGTTTGCAATTATGGAGCAACCTAGCTTGAGTCAATCGAGCTCTACTTTTGTCATTTCGTAAATCTGGGCAGATTGTCTACTTGTTAGCGATTTTGCCGAGGATGTTGTAGTTGATACATGCATGCTATGTTATTTTTCTTGCCATGGCTAGCTTTTATAGTGTGTATTCTTGATGGGTGTATGCTTAGATTGTGATGACATGCTCTGTAGTGAGTGCATCGAGCTCGTAAACATGCCTACTTGATATCTATTTCAGCATGCTCCAGTTTTCACTAAGTCTGAGAACTGATTATGTTTTTGCCATGTTCACATGCTTGCAAATGTATTTTCTGATCCCTTTTGGCTCAAGGTCACTAAGGGACTTTTGTTAACCTCTTTGAATAGCTCCATGCCATGCTTTACTTTGCCATGTTCAGGTCCTGTAGCATATAGTTTTCATGCTCCAAAGTGTGCTACCTGATCTGAAATTCCAGGCAAGTGTTAATTTCACTAAGTATGAAATCTGTTTGTCAAATGCATTTTTACCATGCTTGTTTGAACCTGTTAATGGATGAATTGGCCATAGCTCAGTGTTCATCTTTTGTTAAGCATCATGAATGGATCCCTGCCATGTATTTTGATGCCATGTTTGGGTGCTGTAGCATGTTCATCTTGTTACATTTAGATGGCTACTTTCTGTAAATTGCAGAATGTGGTCATATTTGAATTGCTTGCCATTTCCAAACCGTAACTCCGATTCCGCCGTTCTTTATATCGTTTCAAGCGTTTTCATCTCATCTTTCCAGTGGCACACTTGGATTTCCAAGTTGAGGCCAGGTTCATGCATTACTTGTCAAATCTTGCATATGCATCACATATTGCATCCCGCATAGCATGCCATCTTCGCATCATATTGTTTGAGCCTTGCACGTGGTTGATTGTGTCCTTGTTGCTTGTTTGTCTTGTTTGGGTAGAGCCGGGAGACAAGTTCGCTAATGAGGAGCCCGTTGAGTTTGCTTTCGAGGATCCAGTCAACTCTGCAACTTTGCAGGCAAGATGATCATACCCTCGAAATCACTACTATCTTTGCTTCGCTAGATGGTCGCTCTTTTGCTATGCCTATGCTACGATGCCTACAACTTGCTTATCATGCCTCCCAAATTGCCATGTTCAACCTCTAATCCACCATGTCCTAGCAAACCGTTGATTGGCTATGTTACCACTTTGCTCAGCCCCTCTTATAGCATTGCTAGTTGCAGGTGAAGATTGGAGACCGTTCCTTGTTGGAACATTATTTACTTGTTGGGATATCATTATATTATCTTGTTATCTTAATGCATCTATATACTTGGTAAAGGGTGGAAGGCTCGGCCTCTCGCCTAGTGTTTTGTTCCACTCTTGCCGCCCTAGTTTCCGTCATATCGGTGTTATGGTCCCGGATTTTTGCGTTCCTTATGCGGTTGGGTGATAATGGGAACCCCTTGATAGTTCGCCTTGATTAAAGCTTTTCCAGCAATGCCCAACCTTGGTTTTACCATTTGCCACCTAGCCTCTTTTTCCCTTGGGTTTCCGGAGCCCGAGGGTCATCTTATTTAAACCCCCCCGGGCCAGTGCTCCTCTGAGTGTTGGTCCAACCGAGCGATATCCGGGGCTACTAGGGGCAACTCTGGGCTGGCCTACCCGACGTCTGGCTCATCTGAGTGTGCCCTGAGAACAAGATATGTGCAGCTCCTATCGGGATTTGTCGGCACATTCGGGCGGTGTTGTTGGATTTGTTTTAACTTGTCGAAGTGTCTTGTAGATCCGGGATACCGAGTCTGATCGGAATGTCTCGGGAGGAGGTCTATTCCTTCATTGACCGTGAGAGCTTGTCATGGGCTAAGTTGGGACTCCCCTGCAGGGATTTGAACTTTCGAAAGCCATGCTCGCGGTTATGGGCAGATGGGAATTTGTTAATGTCCGGTTGTAGATAACTTGAACCTTAACTTAATTAAAATGAATCAACTGAGTGAGTTGCCGTGATGGTCTCTTCTCGGCGGAGTCCGGGAAGTGAACATGGTGTTGGAGTAATGCTTGCCGCAGGTTGCCCTCTAGTTATCCGTTCGCGATTTTCCTTCTCTACTCGCTCTCTTTTGTGAACAGGTTAGCCACCATATATGCTAGATGCTTGCTGCAGCTCCACATATTTTACCTTGCCTTACCTATAAGCTTAAATAGTGTTGATCGCGAGGGTGCGAGATCGCTGAGTCCCTATGGCTCACAGATTACTTCCAAACCAGATGCAGGGCCTGATGATTCTGTTCCAGATGACGCGCTTGAGCTCAAGTGGGAGTTCGACGAGGACTCACGCTGTTACTATGTGTCTTTCCCTGATGATCAGTGGTGGTGCCCAGTTGGGGTGATCGGGACCGTGTCGCATGTTGGGTTTATCTTTCATTTTGGCGCCGTAGTCGGGCATGTGTGTTTGAATGTTGTAATGCTATTTATGTACTTTGATTAACGTGGTGAGTGTAAGCCAACTATGTATCTCCCCTTTTATTATCTATATTACATGATATGTTGTGAAGATTGCCTAACTTGCGACATTGCTTTCAATGCGGTTATGCCTCTAAGTCGTGCCTCGACACGTGGGAGCTATAGCCGCATCGAGGGCATTACAAGTTACTAGCCCCGGTTAGTGTTCAGCGAAAGCCGAGGTCAAGTCTTAAACATTGCGGTCAATGTTAAGAATGGTCCGTCATTTAACATGGGGTGAGCTCTATCAGTCTTATAGTTTAACACAGTCATCGGATCGCTGACCAGTTTATGCTTATTGTGACAGTTAGTTTTTGGCTTTCTCCACTGAGGCGCTTAACCATGGTAGCTGGAAGCACAATCGCAGTGGTTCTCCCTTTACGCCGGGAGATCTCTGGGTAGGGGGTCTCAAGCTGTGGATTCTTGGATCAATGGTAACAGGAACGAAGGAGACAATGTTTTACCCAGGTTTGGGCCCTGTTGATGCAGGTCAGACCCTACATCCTGCTCTTGTTTATATTGATGGAGTATCAAGTACAGAGTTGATCTACCTCGAGATCATATGTTGTGGTATGAGGAATAATGTCATAATAATCTATTGACTAGCCTGGCCTCGGCTTATATAATGTACCAGAGGCCTAGGATAACAAGCGTCCTAGTCGAATACGTCGGTGGAGAGGAGTCCTTGTCTTGATCATCAAGTCTTGTGGTATATTCCTTTTATGCGACATGGGCTACCCTTAGTGGACCATGAGTAAACCGCTATGGGGGTCCTCGACCCGATCCACCTGGTCAGGAGATGACATGCTGAGTACCCCCTAGTCCAGGACACTGTCAACGCGTCATGCTTGGATCCCTTGCTGTTGGAACTCTCCGGCAAGTCATCAACAGGTGAAGTGCACTCCAAAGAGGTACGCTTCCGAGATTCCTTGCTGGTGTCACTACTATCCTTCTTCATTCCTTTTTTTCCTTGGAGGGAACTGTCGTTGATGTGGCCTCTGTCGCCACTGTGTCCCGATACATCTTGTCCACACAAATGATTGTGTCCTTCTCATCTGACGGGATAGAAATGACTCCTACCGGCCCTGGCATCTTCAAGGTGTTGTAGGCATAGTGGGATGCCGCCATGAATTTTTCCAGGGCTTGGCGTCCAAGGATCCCATTGTATGGCAGGGCGGGTCGACCACACAAAACACAACCTTCAAGTCCGATAGTTCAGTCCCTCCCCCCGAATGTCACTGGCAATGTGATCTTTCCCTCAGGATGACTCCTATCAGGATTAACTCCTTGAAATGTGCCTGTGACCTTTAGTTCTTCCTCTGCTATCTGAAGTTTGCTGATAACCTTTGGGGAAATCAGATTTAACCCGGCACTGCTGTCAACCAACATCTTTGTGACTTTGAGGTTGCAAATTGTTGGAGAGACCAACGATGGGAAACATCCCCGCGTAGTGGTGTGATCGGGATGGTCCTCTTTGTCAAAGATGATGGGCATGCGTGACCATCTGAGCGGCTTCTGGGATTCTGCCGCTGGCTCCACGACATTGACCTCACGCGCCCACCATTTAAGATGGCAGTGAGAGGGGTGCAAAGATGCACCCCCGTCAATGCACATCGCGTCGGTGGCCTTCTGGAATTCTTGCTCGTTGGTTTCCTCTCCATCCCCTCCATCACTCTCATCATTGCAAACTTCCTTCTCTCGGCCCCTGGCTGGTTTTCCTTGGTTTCGAAAGGCCTTGCCGGGACGATTTGCTTCACCGCCACGACCCTTACCGCCAGTACCATTCTGACCTTTCTCGTTATCATGCTTCTCATATTTGGCTCTCCGCCTCCTGACAAGCTACTCGACCTGATGACACTCTTGGAGATCATGGCCTTTGGTCCGATGGATCTTGCAGTACGGCCCATCGCCTTTCCCAGCCTTCTCAGCAGCCGCAGCCTCCTGGAAGTTAGCGCACGCGGCAACCTCCTTGCCGGGGCCTTCGGCCTTAGCCTTCTTGCTGGTACTAAGCATGCCTGATCCCTCGATGGTCATCACTGCCTTATCCTTGCGCCTCTTGTTACGCTTCTTGCTCTTCTTATTCTGACTGGTGGATTCATCATTATCCTCTGAGTCGATGTTGATGCAATCTTCCTCCCCATGGTGTTTCCTTCTCTCCTCCATCCACGCACACTTTTCCACTAAGGTGTATGTCGGATCACGGGTTCCGGAAAAACCGTCAAGGTTCATACACTGGGGTGCGCACGAAGATCTCCGCCTACCGATCCACGTCCTAACTTCGCTAAAATCTCATGGGCTAACTTGATGAACTCGCAACACAAGGACACAAGATTTATACTGGTTTAGGCCACCATTGTGGTGTAATACCCTACTCCACTATGATGGTGGTGGATTGCCTCTTGGGCTGAGGATGAACAGTACAAGGGGAAGAACAACCTCCTGAGGAGAGGTGTTCTTGTGCTCGGTGAACTTATGGTAGCTCTGGTCTCTCTCTATTGATCCGTCCGATTGTTCCCCCTAGCTATGGTGGTGGCTAGTCCTATTTATAGAGGCCCTGGTCCTCTCCCCAAATATTGAGCAGGAAGGGATCCAACAACAACCAATTTGAAAGGGGACAACTAGTACAACTTATCCTGACAAAAGCAGTCTTCACCCGCAAAAGGCTTTGGTGGTGATGCCGTCTTGGGCTCCATGGCAACCTCCGTCTTGCCGTCCTTCTGGTCTTGGTCTCGTTGCACTGATATGGAAACCTTTGCTTGACGCCCCGGAACTCCGCGCTTGCGCTTGCTCCCTTGGCACCAAAGAGGAAACAAGGACACTGTGTGTGCTGGCGCCCGCCTGGCCTTGGTCGTCATGGCTTACGTCACTAGAACCTCGCGAGGTTTGCCTTGCATTGAACTCTCAGACCCTCGCGAGCCATCCTGGTGAGGCCGCTCTTGAGGAGGTCTTGTGTCGTCCGCCTCACGAGGTTTGGCCAATCGCGAGGGTCTTGAAAGCTTGTTGGTGAAGATGGGTCATACGGGCCCGCTCGCAGAGCCACTCCGTGGGCCGCAGGAAGGAAAGTCTGGGGACCCCCATTCCCAGAACACCGACAGTAGCCCCTGGGCCCAAGGCGCCCTCAGGCTTGGCTTCGAGGCGAAGCCATGGGGCAAGTGCGGAGCGCCGTGGGCCCCAATAGCCTGCGACCTTGGTCGACGCGTGGCGGTTGTTTAGACGTGGGCGTCTCCGGTTCCCCACGCTGCCTCGGCAACTGCCTGACTTGTGAAGTCCCTGTTGCATGCAAGGAAAATCCATCATTATTACCTTAGATCATGGAGGCCGGAGCTTGGCCTCCCTTTGGCTATAAATGGGAGGTGGGGGCGGAGCCCCATCACCAGTCACTCCTCTGCCTCTCCCGCTTCTTCTCCTTCCTCGCTCCACTCCTTGGTGGTGCAGTCATGGCGCAAATTCGGAGGTTCGCGGCTGCAGAGAAGGGCAAGGCTCCCCTCACCGAGCCCGAGCTGCTCCTGCCGAAGAACACGAGGTCCCACCGCCGCGAGATGGTTGTGAGGCCGATGGTGTCACGGCCTTGGTACGAAAGGCCGCCTCCTGGGTACCGTGCCCCAGGGGTCCATGCGGAACTCCTCCGTGAGTTCGTGTTGTGGGCAGCGATGCCCTCGAGCACCTGGATTCGCTTCCCTTCTTTCTTCTCTGCAGAGGTGCCGCCAAGGGGACCTCTCGATCTTTGGCTGCAGCACGCCGACTGCGACGCCTGGCGACTGGAGCAGAAATTGAAACCGTCGCCTCCGAGAGGATCTTCATGTCCCGAGGGTGGGGAGAGATTGCCCATGTCTGCCGCGCGGAGGGCGCCCTCGCGATCCACTTCGAGTACGATGGCGCCTCCACGCTATTCTTCAAGGTCTTCGACGAGGAAGGCCACCACCTGGAGTGCTGCCCTGAAGGAGGTCGCCAGGACGGCACGGCGGCGAGCGATGGGCCTCCCACGAGCATCGCCTGCAGCTCCTCCAGCGATAGTGGCGACTCCTGGTGGTCCAGTGATACCCCCGAGCTCATGGAGTCTCCGGAGACAAGCGACGACAGATACGTGCCCCCGAGCTCCCTTTGCGCCCGGAGCAAGGTTGTGGCGTCTGGCCACCTCTCGTGGCCCACTATTGATGATGGCGTCATCCTCAGGGGCATGCTGTAACACCCACGATGCGGCTATTTCTCCAACGTGTAGGAGCACGACTTAGAGGCATAACCGCATAGTAGGCATGTCGCAAGAGGGGTAATCTTTACACATCCATGTACTGAATATGAAAGGGATAAAGAGTTGGCTTACAATCGCCACATCACACAATACATAACATAGCATTGCAACATCCAGAATACATTCAAGGTCCGACTACGAACCAAAATAAAGAAAGACCACCCCTATTGCTAGGTCCCCAATCGCCCCGACTGGGCTCCACTACTTATCAACTAGAAACGAAACAACACAATGAACACGATCTTCATCGAGCTCCTCCTTGAGCTTGGTTGCGTCACCTACACTGGTATCATCGGCACCTGAAACTGTTTGGAAGTATCTGTGAGCCACGAGGACTCATCAATCTCACAGCCACGAGATCAAGACTATTTAAGCATATGGGTAGGAAAAGGTAGTGAGGTGAAGCTGCAGCAAGCACTAGCATATATGGTGGCCAACTTACGCAAATGAGAACAAGGAGCGAAGCAAAGCACGGTCGTGAACTAGAAGTGATCAAGAAGTGATCCTGAAACTACTTACGTTCAAGCATAACACAAGAACCGTGTTCACTTCCCGTACTCCGCCGAAAAGAGACCATCACGGCTACACACACGGTTGATGCATTTTAATTAAGTTAAGTGTCAAGTTCTCAACAACCAGACATTAACAAATTCCCATCTGCCACATAACCGCGGGCACGGCTTTCGAAAGTTCAAAACCCTGCAGGGGTGTCCCAACTTAGCCCATCACAAGCTCTCACGGTCAACAAAGGATATTCCTTCTCCCAAGAAGGCCCGATCAGACTTGGAATCCCGGTTACAAGACATTTCGACAATAGTAAAACAAGACCAGCAAAGCCGCCCGAATGTGCTGATAAAGCCCGATAGGAGCTGCACATATCTCGTTCTCAGGGCACACCGGATGAGCCAGACATCGGGTTGGCAAAGACCCTGGTTGCCCAGGGGGCGCCGGACATCGCTCAGGTTGGACCAACACTTAGAGAAGCACTGGCTCGAGCGAGGGGGGGGGGTTAAAATAAAGATGACCCTCGGGAGCGCGACTCTCAAGGGAAAAGGTAGGTCATGGAGAGGCAAATGGTAAAACCAAGGTTGGGCCTTGCTGGAGGGGTTTTATTCAAAGCGAACGGTCAAGGGGTTCCCATAACACCCAACCGCGTAAGGAACGCAAAATCAAGGAACATAACACTAGTTTGACGGTAACTAGGGTGGCAAGGGTGGAACAAAACACCAGGCATAAGGCCGATCCTTCCACCCTTTACCAAGTATATAGATGCATTAATTAAATAAGATAGATATTGTGATATCCCAAACATATCCATGTTTCAACATGGAACAAACTCCATCTTCACCTGCAACTAGCAACGCTATAAGAGGGGCTAAGCAAAGCGGTAACATAGCCAAACAACGGTTTGCTAGGAAAGGTGGGTTAGAGGCTTGAAATGGAAATATGGGAGGCATGATAAAGCAAGTGGTAGGTATCGCGGTATAGCAATAGAGCGAGCAACTAGCAAGCAAAGATAGAAGTGATTTCGAGGGTATGGTCATCTTGCTTGAGATCCCGCAAGGAAGAAGAACGAGTCCATGAAGAAGACAAACGGACGTAGATGAACGGATCCTCACAACTCTGGAACAAAACCGAAGCTAACGCGAGAAGTAACCCGGAAAGAAGAAAACAACATAGTAAACCATCACATAAACATGGCATGATGCACAATCAAGTATGATGCATGTCCGGTTTAATGAAGCATGGTGCACAAGCAATCCTACAAATTAAGTGGAGCTCAATATGCAACTCCGTTGCATATTGACGAATCACCACGACAAGTTATTTAGTTCAATCTCGTTTATGTAGCCAACAATATTAAATGTTTATTAGCATGGCAAGAGGTGAAGCAAATGAAAACTATCAATCTAGGCAAGTTTAAATGAGGCCGGAACAACAAACAACAAGTCCGGGAACTCCTCATTTGAAAATTTTAAGGTTTGGTACTGTTCTGCCCTAAGCCATATTTTAGAGTTTTTAAACATGCAAAGTAAAGCCACCATGTTAAACTAGGCAATTTTCTACCCCATTTACATATAACATTTGTTAAGTTTGGAGCTACGGTTATTTAGTTATGAATTAAATCATTTTAGCATGGCATATGGGAAAAATTACACAAACAAGATTTTAAACATTTTAAACATGGATGAAAAATTCTAAGCAACTTTCATGTTAAGTTTGTTTAAATCCGATGCAGGGTTATTTAGGTGTGAGCATTTTTAAAATGATGGCATATTCTGTAATTATGCATGTGAAGGAAAAATTAGTAAATTCGCAGAACTAAAAAAACATCTATGGGCCGGATCTGGTGGAAGCTGGGCCAACTGAAAAAAAACAAAAGAGGCGCTGCTGGGGGCGTCTCACCATGGGCCAAGGCCCAGCTCGGGTGAGAGGGCAGCGCGCGAGGGAGCTGGGCCGACTAGCGGTTCGAGGCCCAAGATTTGTGCTCCTCTCGCTCGATGCGGGGTGAGGCTCTGGGTCATCCTCCTCACGCAAGGTCGAAGCAGAGGAGGCGAGCAGGGCGTCGGGATCCGGCCAGGCAGGGCTGTGCCTGGAGGAGGAGGCGGATCCAGCCGGATCCGAGGCGGGGAAGGGCGCAGACGGTCCATGGCGGCGGCCCTGTGAAGAAAAACACCGAGAGGCGGCCATGAGAGAAAGAGAGAGCTTGAAGAGATGGAAAAAGGAGGGAAAGGGAGAGGCGACAGGGTCCTGGATCGATCGAGATGGGGAAGGGCGGCCGGCGTGGTCGTGGGGACTGGGTCGCTAGAGTGGCACGGAGACCCAGCCAAGGCTGACTTCTATTGGTCCCTGCGAGAAGACACAGAGGAAGAGAGAGATGAGATGATGGAGATGAAACAGAGGGAAGAAGGAAAGGGAAAAGGCGAGGGAGTCTTGGCCTGGCGCTCCGGTGGCATGGAGCTGCGGCCGGAGATGCTGCCCTGTGGGTGCGCTGTCGTGAGGAGCGGCGGGCACTGGACGCGTCCGAGAGCGCAGAAGCGAGGGGTCGAGGAACGGAGCGCAGTGGTTGGTCGGGCACGGAAATAGAGAAGAGACAGAGGGGTGGCGGCGGCTAGGAGGATCCCTAGGAAAAAAGGTTAGTTTCAAAATGGACTAGGGATAGACTAAATATATACATCATGGATTAGGTTAGGGGCTATCTCGACCCTATGATCGCAATCGGACGATCGCGGATAAAATAGCTGGGGAGTCCAAATAAGAAAACAGTGATATTTTTTAGATGTTTGGGGATGATCCGGACACAACGGTGACGACTGCCTGGGTCGGGTCCGGGACAGCTTTCGGACGCGCGCGCAAGGAGGGCCGCGGGCTGACGAGGGAGGTTAGATACGGCCTGGCGGTAGGTAGTGGATGGTGTAGACGGTCTAGGGAGGCAAGAGAGGGAAAGCCCGGGAACGGTTTTCGGAGACCGAAAACGTCCGACGTTTGACCGCCTATATTGTCGCTATAGTTAACCGGTTGGGCTATCAAATGGACTCTGAACGCGATGAAATTTGACAGGCGGTCTACCTACACTAAAATAATACCGCACGCCAACCTTCAACCCACTCCGAGAACATTTTCCGGCCACTTATAAAATAATATATCGGACGTGCCGCGGGCGCGTGCAAGTGTGTCTGGACTCAGAACGGACAACTGAAGGAATGGGGAGACCGGGACGGATGCAAGTTTTGAAAACATGATGATGCAATGCGGATGATGACATGACAAGATGCAACATGCAAGCGAATGACAAGGTAACAACGGCGAACAACTGGGAGACACCTGGCGCATCGGACTCGGGGCGTTACAACACTCCACCACTACGAGAGGATTTCATCCCGAGATCTAGGATGGCACCGGAGGGAAAAATGGAAGAGGAGATAAGAGGTAAAACTAAGTTGCTTCTTTGACAAACTTGTGAAACCAATGAACCTTGCGAGGTTGAAGAAATTGAAAGAAAGAATACAACAAAGATGAACAAAGTTGAAAACACTCCGTTTGGAAAGATGAACAAGGAACATTACTAGAACCTTGTAGGTTGAAAGATATAAGAAAAATGTCACCAAGGACAAGAAGTACATGCAAGCACTCCGGATGAATGAGATGTACAAGAACGATAACGATCAATTACGACAACACTCTGGTTGGAAAAGGAAGGCATAGCATATGAACTTGGCAAAATGAAGGAACTTGGATGATAGTCTGGTTAGAAGAGGAATGATAGACAGAACACTCCGGTTAAAATAAGATAGAGATGGAATAAGAATGATATAATTTGGACAGCACTCCGACTGGAAATGGAAGGAATAGAACAAGATTTGACAAGATTGGATGATACTTGATGAAATCAACAACACACTGCCTCCGGAACTATTGAAAGAATGGCACAAGGGGTAAGAAAGATTTCAGACAGCACTCCAGTTGAGAAAAGAGGTAAAACTTGATAAGATGAGAGAACTCGAATGAAAACACGACACTCCGATTGACTTGATAAGCAAAGGAAAGAACATGATCTTTCACAATACGAGATGATGAGTGAAGAGAGCATCATCACAATGCCTCCGAAAGAAATGAAAGAATGCAATGAAAATAACGGAGAAGAAAACAACATGTTCTACCTCAAATGAATTTGAGAGAGCATCCTTAAAAGGAAGAATTGAACGGAGTTGTTGGGAAATCAACAACGAAAAGAACATGCTTGTTGAGGGCTTATGGAAAACATCTCAAGAACTTTAGTTGAAAACCTGCCACCAACGAAAACAATTGCTTGCTTGATAGTGACGGAGAGATGAAAACATCTTTCATCGCGAGAATAGGAGGAAACTTGGATTATTGATAAGCACCCCAATAGCAACATTCCTTAGGGAAGGTTTTAGGTGAAATATAACCCAACATAACTCCAATGAAGAGATTGATGGATTTCATACACCTCATTCTTGACAACATGTGAATCATGAAACATGAACTCAAGTTATGAAGAATGACATAACACCACCTCAAATGATACGGTAGAAAGAATTGCACTTTGGAATGCAAGATGAAGAAGGATTGAACTCCTCAAACAAAATATATGTTGGGCACCATGTTTATTTGAGAGTATATCTTGGCCGATCTTAGCTCCGAAAAAAATCTTGAAGAACAATTGAAGAATGGATTGAATTTTTGACGAACCACCATGTAGAACCTCCGTGAAGAACTCCGGTAACAAAATAATGATAAAAAGAAAGAGAAGTTGAAAACACAAGGTGAAGCCTTGCCATGATGGGGCTTTGCGATGAGATAATGCGGAAAACTTGGATCGCCGAAAAAGGAAAGATGAAGCATCTTGAACTGAGAATGTGATATGATGAACCACTCCGAAAAGAAGAAATTAGAATGCTTGGATGAAACAAGAATAAGAATTACATTATGCTTATCCTTCATCAATTTAATTGATGACACACAATGGATTTGGCATACTACATATTCTCGTAGATAGGATTAAGAGAGATAGAGCATAAACTTGAGAAGGTCTTCAACGAACCACCGGAAGGATTGAAACAACGAATAAATTGAAATGATAAACGAAGGAAGAAGAATCTTGAACGAACCACCATAAGAATTGAACAAGAAAAGTAGCAAAAGCACAATTCATTGGGAAGAATTGGAGAATGAATGAAGATACTTGGGGAAATTTAGATACAAGAGAATGAAGAGATCATGAGCTTACTAGAGAATACTTGAGCGATGCACCGGTAAGATTTGGAGAATGAGAGCTGAAAGTTGGAATGAATAATTCTGAGATGATCGGCTTTGGAGAATCAAACTGCAAACACTCCTGCATTGCTCTGGAAGGATGAAAAGAATTCTCACAATCAAAAACAATTATGAGAGGATGGCATGAAGCTAGAACCATGAATCTTCGAGAGAACGGAGCAAGATTTGAGAGAAAAATCTTCTTCGGTCTTCATATGCTGAGAATGGCGATGAGAAACACCACCATGAATTTTTGAGGTACTCCGGAATGAAAAATTAGAAAGGTTGAAGCAACGATGAAAGAATTTGAAAGATCTTGGAGAAATACATATGACTGATGATAATTCATTCTTACGTCAAACTTCGAAAAGAAATTTGAGGATAGGTACGGGAAAATAAGAAGAGTCAGGTAAGATCCTGGAAAAAGACCTGTGGGTTAGGGCCCACTGAAAAGAAACACCGTTGAAGGATTTAAAAGAGAGATTTCACCAATTGAATAAAATGGCTTGGATGAGATAACAACCTCGAGATAGGTTTGAACGGATCTTTAACGAAAAGTTGAGCCTTCTGATATATCTTCAGCACTCCCGAACAAATGAATAGCGAGAAGTGAATGATTATGAGGTGCACCAACATAAGAAAACATTTAAAACGAGGAAAGGATATGCTCGACAAAGCTTGAATTGAATCCACCGGAGAAGAAAAGAGAACGAAGAATGATGAACTTGTAGAGCATCTTCACGAGAACCACCGGGTAAGAACATTGGCGGAAAAGAATGGAGAGACTTCCCATCAATAAAATGGATAGTTGATTAAGACATCTGATTCCTTGAAGGAACAGGGTGGGAGGGCGGGAAAACAAAGGCAACTTGGGACGGATGAAACAAATAACATTGAGAAGACTTGAGTTGATCTTGCAGATGTTGAAAAACATCGGATCCACTTGAAGAGAAAAATACACCGGTTGAAAAGGATTGACATGACAATCATGATTATCATGAAGGATTAGTATACACATAGAAATATGAGAACATCGTATAGGAAAGGTATGGAATCAACACTTGACTTCGAAGCAACTCCAATACCACAACTCAAAACAAAAACAAAGGATTGGCTTGCAAAATAAGCTAGAACAAACATATGATAGAGATTTCATCCAAAGTTTTCATGGTGGGGCCCACACTGGCTCGATCATACAACACTATCATGTACAAGGCAGTGCACATGACATACAAAGCGTCCCCGAGTCAGCATAGCCAAGGACTCTTTAAGACACAATGAGACCACTTTAAACCAACCGTGGATAGGCGGACCACTAGACGTCGAACCCGAATTTCATATCATACATCTGTCGGAAAGATATCCTAGGAGCTACTTGAATTCACACTTATAAACTCCCGAAACATTCTAGTTATGCAATCAGGTGTTGGGGATACAGGGGAAGCATAATATCTCACCCAAAACTAGCAAATACCTACATCTAGTTGTATGCATCCTTCAACACATAACCAAGAAACCTTCGGCAATCATTTACCTCAACCTTCGAAAAGCATCCGTTATATGAGTTATGGCAATACTCCCGAACTCCCGCCCCAGTACTGGGTGGCGTTGAGGTTATCTCAACAACAACTGCATAAAAGAGACTTTCGATGTCGGTGAAACTCAGGTATTCCAGAACTGCAACGATAAAATTGTGATGACAACACCTCGGAGCTCAACTCCCCGGGACATTGCCACAACCCCTAAATGTCAGGAGGCACCAAGAACAATGTTCTCGTCAAAAAACCATCAGAACGATTCCAAGATACTCGCGTGATCCAAAAAAATAGTGAAATTTAAGGAGAGAAGAGTCAAAACTCTACGTCAGGAGACCTCACACCAGAGCGACGAAGGGACTGAGGAGTAAAAATAATCCTACTCTCCGATATATATAATCCTATAAGACTCAAAACATTTTTCTAGACTCAACAATGCCAGTGATTCGATCAAGAAGGGGGGTCCTAAGTCGGGGAAGGCTCTGATACCAACTTATAACACCCACGATGCGGCTATATCTCCCACGTGCCGGAGCATGACTTAGAGGCATAACCGCATAGTAGGCATATCGCAAGAGGGGTAATCTTTACACATCACATGTACTGAATATGAAAGGGATAAAGAGTTGGCTTACAATCGCCACTTCACACAATACATAAACATAGCATTACAACATCCAGAATACATTCAAGGTCCGACTACGGAACTCAAATAAACAAAGACTACCCCTATTGCTAGGTCCCCAATCGCCCCGACTGTGCTCCACTACTGATCAACTAGAAACGAAACAACGCAATGAATAGGATCTTCATCAAGCTCCTCCTTGAGCTCGGTTGCATCACTTGCACTGGTATCATCGGCACCTGAAACTGTTTGGAAGTATCTGTGAGCCACGAGGACTCATCAATCTCACAACAGCGAGATCAAGACTATTTAAGCTTATGGGTAGGAAAAGGTAGTGAGGTGAAGCTGCTGTAAGCACTAGCATATATGGTGGCTAACTTACGCAAATGAAAGCGAGAAGAGAAGCAAAGCACGGTCGTGAACTAGAAGTGATCAAGAAGTGATCCTAAAACTACTTACATTCAAGCATAACACAAGAACCGTGTTCACTTCCCGGACTCCGCCGAAAAGAGACCATCACGGCTACAAATGCGGTTGATGCATTTTAGTTAAGTTAAGTGTCAAGTTCTCTACAACCGGATATTAACAAATTCCCATCTGCCCATAACCGCGGGCACGGCTTTCAAAAGATCAAAACCCTGCAGGGGTGTCCCAACCTATCCCATCACAAGCTCTCACGCTCAACGAAGGATATTCCTTCTCCTAGGAAGGCCCGATCAGACTCGGAATCCCGGTTACAAGACATTTCGACAATGGTAAAACAAGACCAGCAAAGCCGCCCGAATGTGCTGACAAATCCCGATAGGACCTCACATATCTCGTTCTCAGGGCACACTAGATGAGCCAGATGTCGGGTTGGCATAGACCCTGGTTGCCCAGGGGGCACCGGACATCGCTCATGTAGGACCAACACTTAGAGAAGCATTGGCCCGGGGGGGTTAAAATAAAGATAACCATCGGGAGCGTGACTCCCAAGGGAAAAGGTAGGTCATGGTGAGGCAAATGGTAAAACCAAGGTTGGGCCTTGCTGGAGGAGTTTTATTCAAAGCGAACTGTCAATGGGTTACCATAACACCCAACCGCGTAGGGAACGCAAAATCAAGGAAGATAACACCAGTATGACGGAAAGAAGGGCGGCGACAGTGGAACAAAACACCAGGCATAAGGCCGAGCCTTCCACCCTTTACCAAGTATATAGATGCATTAATTAAATAAGATAGATATTGTGATATCCCAAACATATCCATGTTTCAACATGGAACAAACTCCATCTTCACCTGCAACTAGCAACGCTATAAGAGGGGCTAAGCAAAGTGGTAACATAGCCAAACAACGGTTTGCTAGGAAAGGTGGGTTAGAGGCTTGAAATGGCAATATGGGAGGCATGATAAAGCAAGTGGTAGGTATCGCGGCATAGCAATAGAGCGAGCAAATAGCAAGCAAAGATAGAAGTGATTTCGAGGGTATGGTCATCTTGCCTGAGATCCCCCAAGGAAGAAGAACGAGTCCATGAAGAAGACAAACAGACGTTGATGAACGGATCCTCACAACTCCGGAACGAAACCAAAGCTAACGCGAGAAGTAACCTGAAAAGAAGCAAACAACATAGTAAACAACCATCACATAAACATGGCATGGTGCACAATCAAGTATGATGCATGTCCAGTTTAATGAAGCATGGCATGGCAAAGTGCACAAGCAATCCTACAAATTAAGTGGAGCTCAATATGCAACTCCGTTGCATATTGACGTAACACCACGACAAGTTATTTAGTTCGATCTCATTTATGTACCCAACAATATTTAATGTTTATTAGCATGGCAAGAGGTGAAGCAAATGAAAACTATCTATCTAGGCAAGTTTGAATGAGGCCAGAACAACAAACAACAAGTCTAGAAACTCCTCATGTGCAAATTTTAAGGTTTGGTACTGTTCTGCCCTAAACCATATTTCAGAGTTTTTAAACATGCAAAGTAAATCCACCATGTTAAACTAGGCAATTTTCTACCCCATTTACATATAAAGTTTGTTAAGTTTGGAGCTACGGTTATTTAGTTATGAATTAAATCATTTTAGCATGGCATATGGGCAAAATTACACAATCAACATTTTAAACATGTTAAACATGGATGAAAATGACATATTATGAACCTACACAAAATTCTAAGTAACTTTCATGTTAAGTTTGTTTAAATCCGATGTAGGGTTATTTAGGTGTGAGCATTTTTAAAATGATGGCATATTCTGTAATTATGCATGTGAAGGAAAAATTAGTAAATTCGCAGAACTAAAAAAAACATCTATGGGCCGAATCTGGTGCAAGCTAGGCCAACTAAAAAAACAAAAGAGGCGCTGCTGGGGGGCGTCTCACCATGGGCCAAGGCCCAGTTCGGGTGAGAGGGCAGCGCGCGAGGGAGCTGGGCCGACTGGCGGTTCGATGCCCAAGAGCTGCGCTTCTCTCGCTCGATGCGGGGCGAGGCTCTGCGTCGTCCTCCTCACACAAGGGCGAAGCAGAGGAGGTGAGTAGGGCGGCGGGATCCGGCCAGGAAGGGTCGTGCCTGGAGGAGGAGGCGGATCCATTCGGATCTGAGGCGGGGCAGGGCGCAGACGGTCCATGGAGGCGGCGCTGTGAAGAAAAATACTGAGAGGCGGCCATGAGAGAAAGAGAGAGCTTGAATATATGGCAAAAGGAGGGAAAGGGAGAGGTGACGGTGTCCTGGATCGATCGAGATGGGGAAGGGCGGCCGGCGTGGTCGTGGGGACTGGGTCGCTGGAGTGGCACAGAGACCCAGCCAAGGCTGACTTCTATTGTTCCCTGCGAGAAGACACAAAGGAAGAGAGAGATGAGATGATGGAGATGAAATAGAGGGAAGAAGGAAAGGGAAAAGGTGAGGGAGTCTTGGCCTGGCGCTTCGGTAGCGTGGAGCTGCAGCCGGAGATGCTGCCCTGTGGGCGCAGTGTCGCGTGGAGCGGCGGGCGCTGGACGCATCCGGGAGCGCAGAAGCGAGGGTGTCGAGGAACGGAGCGTGGTGGTTGGTCGGGCATGGAAATAGAGAAGAGACAGTGGGGTGGCGGCGGCTAGGAGGATCCCTAGGAAAAAGGGTTAGGATCAAAATGGACTAGGGATAGACAAAATATATACATCACAGATTAGGTTAGGGGCTATCTCGACCCTACGATCGCAATCGGACGATTGCGGATAAAATATCTAGGGAGTCCAAATAAGAAAACGGTGATGTTTTGTAGATGTTTGGGGATGATCCGGACACAACGGTGACGACTGCCCGGGTCGGGTCCGGGACATCTTTCGAACGCGCGCGCAAGGAGGGATGCGGGCTGACGAGAGAGATTAGATAGGGCCTGGCGGTAGGTAGTGGACGGTGTATACGGTCTAGGGAGGAAAGAGAGGTAAAGACCGGGAACGGTTTTCGGAGACCGAAAACGTCCGACGTTTGACCAACTATATTGTCGCTATAGTTAACCGGTTGGGCTATCAAATGGACTCCGAACCCGATGAAATTTGACAGGCGGTCTACCTACACTAAAATAAGACCGCACACCAACTTTCAACCCATTCCGAGATCATTTTCCAGCCACTTACAAAATAATATATCGGACGTGCCGCGGGCGCGTGCAAGTGTGTCTGGACTCAGAATAGACAACGGAAGGAACGGAGAGACCGGGATGGATGCAAGTTTTGAAAACATGATGATGCAATGCGGATGATGACATGAGAAGATGCAACACGCAAGCGAATGACAAGGCAACGACAGTGAAAAAACGGGAGACACCTGGCGCATCGGACTCGGGGCGTTACACACGCGTAGGTAGGACTCCCTAAGTTCTTGTCTTTTGTTCCCTGCGAGGAATCAAGAAATGGACCCCGCTGGGGTGTGTAAGGCGTCTGTAGTGTCCATTGTTGACATTATCCGTATTATGAAACTGTGCGTGTGCATGCTCCGTTCCGGCTCGGTTTCCCCTTTCCAACCTCGCGATGGCATCGTGCTCTACACCGACAGGTCCCGGTCCCCAGGCAGGCTTCATTCGTCGCTGGTATGCCAGGTCGCGTGCCGTGGTCAAGGCCAGGAGGTGAGCGGACCGTGGTCCAGTAAGAGCCCCTAAGACGCGACGCTCAGGAGGTCCCCTTTGGCACACAAGCGACCGCCGAGAGGAAGGAGAGGGAGATTACATCGCCGCAGCGGTGCAACACAAATGAGAACTCTACACTGTAGCAGTTGATTGACCCGAGCGCAAAACTTATCTTGGAAATCTGGGGTTGGTCCCTCGTGAGACGCCAGGCTTGGGCGTCGGCCGCTGCCGAGTAGCTAGGTCAGGCCAGTGCAGGCCTCCCCCTCCTCTCCATGTTCTTCCTGGTGCTCTACGTCCTCAGGTCCCGGCCCTCGAGCGAGCTCAGCCGCCGCTAGTATGCCAGGTCGCGTGCCATGGTCAAGGCCAGGGGTGAGGGCTCGAGAGCCAGTAAGAGCTCCTGAGTCGCGATGCTCTGGAGCCCCCCTTTTAACGCGCAAGCGAATCACATGAGAAAAGAGGGACTGTCCACGGTACCGCCCGCTGTAGCCTTCAGGAAGTTCCTGCGAGTTAGTGCAAGGAAGGGCGGCGATCACCGTGGTGATTGTCGTTCTGCCTCTGGTACGTGGGAGGGGACTCCCTACTGCAGAGAGCCCCCGGGGCGTGTACAACCCCGCCCTGACACGTGGCCTGCACGGCAGGGCAAGACGAGTTGTGCCTGGGCACTCGTGAGCCAGCGCAGGACTCACAAGGCCTTATCTCAAGGCGGGTTGCGCCTGGTCTTGTTTCTTGTTCATTGTCTTGGACCTACGATGTGGTTAGACAACCCGCACCGAACGAATCTCCTGAGGTTATCGCGTGAGAAAGCCAAGCACCAACGACCCAAGGAGGTGATGTGAATGGGGCCAGCCCGCCAGACAGAGCTTGACCATTGGATTTATCGATGCTGCAGGGACGGGCCCGAGCACAGATGTCGTGCCTAACCCTCTCACGTGAAGGGTCCTGAAGAAAGGCGACCGGCGTGTGGCTCCCACGATGGGAGACAATCAAGCAGGTGATAGTCATAGATAGATTAAGCACGAAAGGCAACCTAGCTCAGGAAAATGCATGAATGATACATGCCACTAGGTCAGGCCCGAGCGGCTTGGGGATGATGCAGCCCGAGGGGCACCCCCATCAAGGTAAACTAAAGACATAAAAAGTAAGGGATACATGCCACAGGGACGGACCCACGCGGCCTAGGAATAATGCAGCCCCCTGGGCACTCCTAGCTAAATGAACTTGGAAAATGTCACCTGGTTCCATTGATTGAGGGGTGTTGAGGTAGCTGAGGGTACACGGTGAAGGGGTTGCTCCTCATGAGCCGCTGGGGCCCTGAGCCTCGGGAGGCTCTGGGGTCCAGGCGGTTCCTTGAGGACCGTCGCCATCTCCTCTAGGACTGCGTGGTGCCTAGCGTCCTGGCCCACCATGATGCTCCATAGGTTGCGCTAGAAGGTAGCAGCCACGCTCGGCAGGCCGAGCAGCATACGAACGTAGCTGTGAGGTGGACCTTCGCAGCGCCCAACACGCGAAGGCCAGAAGCGCTCCTGACACGCGGCTCGGTTGAGCCCTGGGATGTCGATGCAGACGCGCACCTCACCACCCTCGCCTGGGTGGGGAGCAATGCCAGGTGGGCGGCGATCGCCGCGTATTGCTCTTGCTTCCTGAAGCTCCTGAGATACCTTGGTGATGAACTCTTGAGCGCCGGGCACTTCTTGCCTGGTGTCCTCCTCAGGGAGACGTGCCGCGAGACACGCCTCCAAGTGGTGCCCGAGCTCCTCCCTCGTGACGTTGGCAAGGTCTGAGGCCCTCGATCCCTGCCCGAGGAGAGCGCCGCTTGCGGTGCTGCCCTGCTGAAGTCCGGCAAGGTGTTGCTGCTTTTTCTTCTTGGGGACGACCTCAGGAGGATACCGAGATGCATTGTTGCTAGGGTCTTCGATTGATAGTGCTTGGAAGGCACACTCGAGGGAGCACACCGCATCTCTTTCTTCGCAGGGGACTGTGATGATCCCGCCGCTTCCTGGCTTCTGGAGGATGTTGTAGTCGTGGTGCGTCACGGCCATGAACTTGGCCGGGGCCGGATAGCCGAGGACGGCATTGTATGGCAGACGGATGTGGGCGACGTCAAAGTCGATGAGCTCGGTGCGGTAGTTGTTGCGCTGTTCGAAGGTGACTGGGAGGCGGACCTGCCCGATCGGGGTGGTGGAGCCGTCGGTCACTACTGAGAAAGGCTTGGTGGGCTGAAGCTGATCATATGGCACTTGAAGGTTGTCGAACGTGGCGATGAACAGGACGTTGAGCCCTGCGCCGCCGTCGATGAGAGTCTTAGTAACTTGCACGTTGCTAATGACTAGAGAATAGAGCATCGGGAGGATGCCGGTGGTAGCCGCGCACTTGAAAAAATCTGCAGAGCTGAATGTGATGGCGCACTGGGACCACCTGAGCGGGCGCATGGCCTCGAGCTTGGGGAGGACTGCATTCACTTCACAAGAAAACTGCTTGAAGATATGCTGTCAGGCTGGGGCTTGAGCTCCGCCCAAGATGCAGGCGATATAACGCGGCTCCTGGAAGCCCCCAGACCCTCTTCTTGGTGGTGGTGGTCGTTCCTTCTTGGTGGCGGTAGTGAAGGAAGCCCAGCATTTCCCTGAGGACGATCCTCTCGAGGCTGATCCCTCCAGGCACCTTCGCGAGGATGGTCCCACCAGTTGTCCTCATGAGGCTGGTCGCCCCACTCTTGGTGCGGTCCACGGTCATCCCAGCGTCCGCCACCACGTCCTCCTCCTCGTCCATCACTCCGGTCTTTGCGCTCGGGGCATCGACCAAAGCGTCCTTCTCGAATGGCTGTGAGCTCTTGACAGTTGCTAGTGTTGTTGTTGTGTAGGTTATGAAAGCGTAGAACGGTCGGCTGCTCTTGGATGACTCGGGCAGGTCCCTACCGCACTTTGTGTCCAGCTCCACCGCGAGCACGGCTGCTCTCTTCGCTTCACGTCTTTGGCCTTGGCTTTCTTCTCCTTCGGGTCCGCAGTCGGGAGCTCGAGAAGGGCGAGGCACCCCTCCTTAGCTCTTGCGCACTTGGTTGCCAGGTTGAACAGGTCTAGTGACGTGCACAGCTCCCCATGGATCGCAAGCTCCTCCTTCATCTTGATGTCGCGGACGCCATCGGAGCATGCGGAGATGATGGCCTCGTCCGTCACCTTGGGGATCTTGAGGAGAATGTTGTTGACGCGCTGGATGTACTTCTGCTGGGTCTCTCCTGGTTGTTGCTTGATGCGGCGTAGGTCCCCGCCGCCGACGTGCGGTGCGAGTGCCTTGGAAGTTGGCGAGGAAGTGGTCGCGCATCTCGTTCCAGTAGGAGATCGAGCTTGGAGGCAGATTCAGGAGCCAGGAGCGGGCACCATCTTTGAGAGCCATGGGGAACCAGTTCGCCATGACTTTCTCGTCGCCGTTGGCCGCCTTGATGCTCAGCTCGTAGAGCTACAGGAACTCCGAGGGTCGGGGGTACCGTCGTAGCGAGGTGGAAGATCCGGCTTGAACTTGCCCGGCCAAGCGACGCTATGCAGCAGCCTGCTGTGGTCACCGAGACACTACGCTGGTGGAGAACATGTCCTTGATGCGGTCCGCGCACCGCCGCGGCAGGAGGCACGCGGTCTTGCCGTGGTGGCACAGGGTGCACGGGGGCATTTTCTCATGGCCGAGGGACTTCTTGGCGGCTTATTTCTTCTTGCGCTGGCACCGGACGCAGCAGGTCATGCCGTGGGGCCACGCGCCTGGGCACCAAGACTCTGTCTTGGGGCAGAGGTGGTGGAGCCGCTCCATGGGCCACATCGCCCGCGGCAGGCGGAGGGCGAGGCGGCGAGATGGACGGTGCAGGGGAGCCCCCTATGGCGCTCACAAGCTCGGCGATGCGGTCGAGCCAGTCCTTGTAGAAGTCATTGATTGGGCGGTAGCGTAGGAGCTTGCGCGCCATGCACAGGGTGGCCTGTGCGTCCACGGGGGTGCGACGAGCGTGGGATGATGAACAGGCCGGGGTCAGTGATGGAGTGGCGGTGCGGCCGTCCCGCCGCACCAAGGGATGCAATGAGGATGCTTGCTGCTCATTCCCCACCGGGCCGTTGGCGGCGTTGGCGGGAGGCGACGGGGAACGACGGGGTGGCCCGTCAGCGGGAGCCGTCTGAGCGATGCGGGCAGCGAGGGCAGCCCGGCGCTCAGCGCGAGCACGGCGAGCGTCCGCCATGGAGATGATGAAGCAACGGCACGCGGGGCGACGGAAGGGAAGCTTCGGCGCACCCCTACCTAGCACGCAAAATGTCGAATCATGGGTTCCGGGAAAACTCTCAAGGTTCGAACACTGGGGTGCGCACGAAGATCTCCCCCTACTGATCCACGTCCTAACTTCGCTAAGATCTCACGGGCGAACTCGATGAACTCACAACACAAGGACACAAGATTTATACTGGTTCGAGCCACTGTTGTGATGTAATACCCTACTCCAGTGTGGTGGTGGTGGATTGCATCTTGGGCTGAGGATGAACAGTACAAGAGGAAGAACAGCCTCCTGAGGAGAGGTGTTCTTGCGCTCAGTGAACTTGTGGTAGCTCTAGTCTCTCTCGATCCATCCGATCAATCCCCCTAGCTATGGTGGTGGCTAGTCCTATTTATTTAGGCCCTGGTCCTCTCCCAAAATATTGAGCGGGAAGAGAGCCAACAATGGCCAATTTTAAAGGAGCTAGTACAGCATATCCGGACAAAAGTAGTCTTCGCCTGCAAAAGGCTCTGGTGGTGACACCGTCTTGGGCTCCATGGTGACCTCTGTCTTGCCATCCTTCTAGTCTTGGTCTCATTGCACTGATATGGAAACCTTTCCTTGACGCCTCGCTACTCCGCGCCTGCGCTTGCTCCCTTGGCACAAAAGAGGAAACAAGGACACTATGCGCGCTGGCGCCCGCCTGGCCTTGGTCATCATGGCTTACGTCACTGGAACCTCGCGTGGTTTGCCCTGCTTTGAACTCTCAGCCCCTCGCGAGCCAGCCTAGTGAGGCCACTCCTGAGGAGGTATTGTGTCATCTGCCTCGCGAGGGTCTTGAAAGCTTGTTGGTGAAGATGGGTCGTATGGGCCTGCTATCACAACTCTGCTGAATCTGTACAAATACTTGCGGAGGGTCTCTCCTTCTTTCTGTTGGATAAGCCACAAGTCGCTGGGTCAGCCTGGTTTTTGTTGACCGCCTATGAAGGCGCCAATAAACTCATGGCACAGGTCAGCCCATGACGAAATGGAGTTCTCCGGCAGCTGCATCAGCCAAGACCTCACATTGGACTTGAGTGCCAAAGGGAAGTAGTTGGCAAACACATTTTCATCTCTTCCTCCGTCAGCCTGAACAGCGATGGTGTAGATGCTCAAGAATTCTGTCGGGTTCAGCCTTCCATCATACTTCTCTGGTATCACTGGCTTGAACATACGAGCGGATGGCCAAAGGACTTGCCGTAGCTCACGAGTAAAGGCGGGGCACCCAACCTCAAAAGGCAGGCACTCGCCGTCCTCGAGCATAGGCTCGTCAATGTTGAGACCATTGCACCCATTGATACGGCGGTGGTCGTCGCGTCGTCGCTCGACGACGACACACGCGTCTCCCCTCCGCTTCTCCTCCACTGCTCTCCATTGGCCTGGACGTGCTCAAGGGTCGGAAGAGGCCATCGAGACGATGTGAGGTTCTGGATTCTACCGCGCCTGCACTGGTTGCCTTGGAGGGGACTGCACCGTGGGGGGTGGCCCCTTCCGTACGACCAACGGCATGAACTGTTGTCATTGCTTGGGGTGGTCGTGATGGACCAGCCCGCTGCAAGCCCCCAGCCTCGGCGAAGCCAATCAGGCTCTGAATGGTGGCTCTCCATTCATCCATCTGATCAGCCGCCGGTGGAAACCTCAACAGCAGCTGGGCACGTGCCAGGGCCTCCGTAACGGAGCTTGGCATTGGTGATGACGAGGCAGATTGTACCGTCGCCCGGCTTCTGATGGTGCCGGTGGAGACCATGTCACGCCCTCGCTGTTGCGAGCCAGCCACTTGGATGGCACGGTGACGTGGAGAAGACGCTTGAGGGGCAGTGGCTCCATTGGGCACAATGGCTTGGTGTCGGGGGAAACTGATCCACGAACACCTATGGGGCCGGCGGACCGGGCCCTTTCGGTTCGGCGGGGGGCAGAGATCACACGAAGAGCAGATCGAGGCGAAGCACACGAGTAGTTTACCCAGCTTCAGAGCTCTCCGAAGAGATAACACTCCTACTGCTGCTTGTCTGGTTGTATTATCTTGTGTTCTTGCTCCAGAGAGAGAGCCTAGTGTTTTTCTGGGTTCCGAACTAGTCGAACTTCGCGAACCAGTCGAACTGAACCCCCTCTATGTTGCGCATGGGCCTCCTTTTATACGCTAAAGGGGTCACCGACAGGTGGCAACGCAGAGAAGGGTACAAATGTAAAAAGTGGGGTGGTTGGTACAGTTACTTGTACAGTGCACCCTACCTAACCCTGACGGCAGGGGACAAGGGCATTAAATGCCTGTCTGGGTCGCCCAAACAGTGCAGAAAAAGACCGTTAGGGGCGCCACCGTTCGCCACGATGGCGATCTTGTCAGCTTCGCATGCCACTGCGCACCGCTGGCTGCACAGCCTCCCGCCACGCGCGCCTGGAGAGGCCCCCAGGGCGACAAGTTGGTGGATGCGCTGGAGCGTGGGCACAGAGTGGCCGCCTGCCGCGGCAAGCGCCTTGCCGCTGTTGTTATCTTGTCGGGTCCGGAAGCTTGTCGCTCACCGGGCCTCGAGGTACCTTGGTTGGTCTTCCCGGCAAGCTCCTCTTGCCGGGGCCTTGTTGCCTTGCCGGAGCGCGTGGCGCGTCGCGGCAAGTTCCTTGGAGTGCCTCGGTTGGCCTTCCGGCAAGCTCTTCTTGCCGGGGCCTTGTCTCCTGAGCTTAAATACTTTGTTCTTGAATGGCTCCAAGGGAACCACGGAGGATCTTGGTGTTAGCCCGGCAAGCCTTGCCGCGGGGTGCTGCAACTGCCCGTGCACAAGTTCGGGGTACTAGGGTACCCCTATTCTAGTACACCGACAGGAGCCCCCGGGCCTGGGCCAGACACGGTGCCGAGCGCTGTTGGGCCAGGCCCAAGACAGGGCACGGGCACACGCGGACTGGGCCACGCCGAATCTCGCTCCGTATCCACCGCGCTCTCCCCTAACGGAACGCGTTGAATGCAGCGTCGTGGGAGAGATCGTGGGTGGTTCTTTATTCGGAAGGGCGAAACGTCCGCCCCGTCCCTCTTTATAAGCAGAGGAAACAGGGGCAGTTCGTTCCCCCTCGCTGGTTGCTACTACTCCATCTTCACGAACCTCCGCCGCTCCCCCCTTCTTCTCGAAGCCGAGAGAGCAGCGCTCCGCCCCCCATTGCCACCAGCATCACCAACGCCGTCGACCTCCCCCACCACCTCCGCCATGGCTCCGAAAGCCGACAAGGGAAAGGGCGTGAAGTCGGCCGAGGCGCAGCGGCTCGCGGCGCTGCGGAAGGAGCGGGCGATCTTCTCCCCCCAGCTCGGCGTGCAGGAGCTGAGGGAGTACTTCTACCTCTTTTGGGCGACGGAGACGCGGGCGCATCCGCGCACGAGGGTACTCCCGGCCGCTGCTTCGGAACTGGCTCCAAACGGGTACCCATTCTTCGCGCTGTTCTTCTATTGCGGGCTCTGCCCGCCCTTCTCGGAGTTCTTCTGCGATATCATGAACACCTACGGCTTCCGCCTCCTTGATTTCACCCCCAACGCCGTTCTGACCATGGCAGTTTTCGCACATTTGTGCGAAAACTTTGTCGGAGTCCACCCCAGTGTTGCCCTTTTCCGCCACTTCTTCATACCTCGGGTAGAGAGAGGAGAGCCGCTTGCCGGAGGGATTGCCTGGATCTCGAGAGTCGGCAAGAAGGAGGCGTACTTGGAGGGTGAGCTCCGCAGCAAGTGGGATGAGTGGAGAGCGGAGTGGTGCTGGATCGTCGAGGAGAATCCGCAGCCCTTCACCGTCGTGCGCCAAGCTCCAATAGTGCGCGGCAATGACTGGAGCAACGTGGCCCCGGAAGACGAGAGGCTGAAGATCGCCATTACTAGGATCCTTCGCCTCAGGCTTGCCGGGTTCACCGTAGGTGCTATAGGCGCAGATTTCCTCCGCCGCCGCATCGCCCCCCTGCAGGAGAGGGGGAGGCCCGCCTGGGAATTCAAGAACTTGGCGGACATCATGAGGCTGCGGCCGGGCCTCAACTACAACTTCACCGTCTTGGAGCTAGATGCAATGCTCCTAGAGTTGTTCAAATGCGACCCCCAGCACCCATTCATGCTGCCGAGGGGCGTTGTTCCATTGTGCAATAATTCTTCGCTTGACCGGATCCGCGCCATGATGCCGTTGTGCGATTCACACGGAATCGTTCCAACTTGGCAAGAGCCTGCGGATGATGTCGTGCAAGCATTCTTCGACAACTTGGAAGAAGAGTCGGTCCACGCTGACGAGAAGAAGAGCCTCACCCGTGACACCACTGACGAGGAGCTGCAGCGCATCGCCACTAGGGCGGAAGAGGATGCGGCCGCAGCTGCCGCGGGCGTGTTCGGGTTCACTGTGGAGGAGGCGGAGGCGGCAGAGGCGGCAAACCTCGCCGAGTGCGCGGAGTTCATTGGTGAGGAAGAACCTGCCGGCTCTGAAGCTGAGCCAAGCGAGGCCGGCGAGGAAGAGCCCGAGCCTTCAGAAAGCTTGCCGCAGGCGGAGCCCCCGGCCCCGCCAAGAATGCGTCTTCGCAGGGCCGCGGACGTAGCGGGGCGGCAGCCGGGTCAACAGCCGCCGAGCCGTGCGACACGCTCTACCGCGGCAAGCAATGTTGGCGCGGGAGCGCCTAACGTAGCAGCGGCAACTGGAGCGGGATCTTCCCGGGCCACCGCCACTGCCCCCGCCAAGCGGGCAAGGGATCCTACTCCTCCGCCTCGCCACGCTAGAGGGGGGCCGGACTTCGACCTTTCCGCGCTCAGCTCCGACGAGGAGGAAGAAGAGTAAGTTTCTTTGGTGCTCTTGTAGTTCTTCAATCCTGCTGTTTTTATCTTGTATCTGACTTGCTTCAATCTGGACTCCTTTCTTTTCAGGACGTTGGCCCAGAGAGCGGCGAAGAGGGCCAAGGCCGCGGTGATTGTCATCGAAGATGACCCCACCGTGTCAGCAGGGGGTGGGTCCGAGACCACCTTGATGGACCCGGCAATCACTCCTCAAAGCAGCCCCCAGCGCAGCCCCCAGCGTAAGTTCATAGTTAGCTTTCTGCTGTCAGGCGCGCATGAGTGTTTTTTCCTTTGTTGATATCTTGCTTGTTGATTTGTGTAGGAGCAGAGCAGCCACATCAGGAGCGCCCGGAAGCTGGTCCCGAAGTGCCATCTGCTTCGACTACGCCGCCAAGGGAGGGGTTCCCGGTAAGGGAGCGCTCTCCGGCAAGGGAGAACTCTCCGGCAAGGGGCAGCACCGTCGATCCTGCGGCGGTCCGAGACCGCAACTGCAGATCTTGGCACAGGTAATTCACTTGTCCAAAAACTTTCCCTTGGGTTCTTCTTCTTCTGATTTTCTTCTCTTGGATTTTTGATTGATTTTTCTCCCTTCTTCGTTCTTCAGACCCATCTGCGGCTGAACCAATGGAGACAGAGGGCGCCGGCGAGGAAGGGACCGGTGCTGATGAGGCCGCCGGCGAGGAGGCCGCCAAGGCTGCCGCCGCAGAAGCCGGCGAGGGGTCGGGCAATTGCACTGACGACCCTGAGGCTGCAGGAGCGCCGGGCGCTGCGCCGACCGCCGATCCTTCTGCCGCTGCTGCAGGGCCGGGCTCTGAGGAGCCCCAGCCCGGCACCTACTTGAAGGCTGGCGATGATATCTTCATCAAGCTACCCTGGGCGTCGAGCTCCAGGGCGCCGGTCGAGGGGGAAACTTTTGATGAGGAGGTGCTCGCCTCTGCTGGACTATCGTTGGTCGACGCGCCCAGCAGCAGCAGTGGCGAGCCTGAGGAGGAGCAGCTGTTGCGGAAGCTGCTGTCACTCTACCGCGCACGGCAAGCCAAGCTGGCTTCCCGAGAAGCACTTGTCGCGAATGCGGGAGTTGACATGGAGAAGCGCGCGGAGGAGCTCCGGGGCCACAATCAAGAAGCTCTCCGGTACCTAGCACAGGAGCGGGAGCGACTCGACGAGGAGCGCATGGCCTTCCTTCGCGAGAAGGCCGAAGCTGAGGAGGAACAAAGGCTGGCCGCCGAGAAGCAGTCCGCGCGAGAAGGCGAATTGGTGCAGCGGAAGGCCAACCTCGACAGCTACGAGGAGGAGCTTGCCGAGCGCGAGCAAGCACTTGGCGGGGCGCTCAAGGAGGCAAAGGACGCTGCCGCAATCGCAGAGGCTGCCAAGAAAGAGCTGGAGGAGAAGGTGGCACAGCTGGAGGCCAACATTGGGAAGAGCGGCGAGGAGCTTGCCGCGCTCAAGCGTGAGCGTGAGAAGGATGCTGCCGCCCACGGTGAGCTGCAAGGTCTTCTCGCTGAGAGGGGCAAGGAGCTCAGCGCCGCCAAGGATTCCAATGCGGACCTAGAGTTGAAGCTGGCCACGCTGATGCAGACGCTGGAGGCCGCCAAGGAGCGGGAGAAGACCTTGTCGGAGAAGGTCAAAGCTGATAAGGCGCTGCTGGAGAGCATCGCAGTTACCCAGAACTCGTTTAGAGATACTGTGGAGCACTGAACCGAGGGTCTGGTGAATATTGCCGCAGTCATCAACGAGGAGCTGGCGCAGCTAGGGATGGAGGACTTTGGGTATCCCCCCAACGAGAATCTCCAACCCAGCGTCAAGCTCAGCCTGTTCTTCAAGGGCGTGGCGACGACACTCCAGCGGCTTCGGGAAAGGATCCCAAAGCAGCTGGCCGACGAGTCGCGCAAAATCTGCGCCGGGGTTCTCCAGAAGGTGCTGATGAAGGTGGCCTTCCGCAATCCAGGCCTCAGCTTCACCAACGTCCTCAAGTCCTTGCCGCCAGACGCCGATCGGGACGCACTCAAGGCCCTTGTCGCACCCATTGTGGACAAGGTGAGCGAGATCAAGAGGGTCGAGGGCGGACGCGTAGACTAGGCCGCCCATTTCTTCTTTTCCCTTGTCGCTGCTAATCATGTTATGAAAACAGTCTGTTAGAGCTGCGACAAGTTATCTTGTAATATAACTTTATTTCTGTTATCAATTGCTATGTTATTTCCTCTACTAGATTCCTTCCTTTGTATGTTTTTACCCTACGCTTCTAGGGAACTTGTCGGCGCAGGCACCCGAGCCACGAGCGCTGGGTGTGGAACGTCAGCAGCCTGCTGGCGGCGCTGCTTCCGACAAGAAACCTTGTCGCGACTAGATGCAGCACACTTAAGTTGTTGAGCGGACTCGAAACAAAGTAAGGGCGCAACTAGCCATGAGTTGGTTCCTCCGTGCACAGGTTTTCCATACAAAGCAGGGTCGTTCGAGGAAGATAACTCAAAAATTTAAAAACTGATTGCTCAAACTTTGGCAACTTAGCTTTTCTGTCGTTTGCTTCCCGGCAAGGCAAAACTTTGCTTGAACGACGCCTGGTCTATACCACAATCTTCTCCTTCCCCCCCGGCAAACTTGTGTGCAAGGGAACCTTCTTTTCCTTTGTTAAAAAGAAGAAAGAAGAGAAAATAATAATATGGAGCCCTTCGGCTCGTTATTGCTTACCGGATGTAGGTGCTGCACAAAGTGTCAGATAACACATGCAAGAAAGAAACTAATGCATGAAATGGACAAGCTATGCGGAGCACATGGGGTTCTATTTATGCACGGGATCTGCGCCCGGCTTTGTACAAAGGATTACATGCAACAGCGGCAAGACTTGTACAAAAGGTGGTTGCCGGAACGGGGTTCCGGCAACCGCACCCTACGGGAAAAACTTACGAAGATGTGCTATGTTCCAGGAGTTGCTCACCGAAATGCCATCTTCGGTCTCAAGGCGGACAGCGCCGGGCCTTGTGACTTGTCTCACCCGATAAGGGCCTTCTCACTTCGGCGTCAACTTGTTGGAATTCTTGGCGGACTAAACGCGCCTAAGAACAAGGTCGCCTTCCTTGAAGCTTCTGGCCTTAACTTTGCGGCTATGGTAGCGGCAACAAAGCTTGCTGGTATCGAGTAGCTCGTACAGCAGCTTGAAGACGATCTTCCTCAAGGAGCAGCGCGTCGTCTTGTCGCAGTTGTTCTTGCTCAAGCTCATCATAAGCGAGCACTCGAGGCGATCCGTATACGAGTTCCGTGGGGAGAACTGCCTCTGCTCCATAGACTAGAGCGAAAGGTGTCTGGCCAGTGGCTTGATTTTGCATCGTTCTGATCGACCAAAGAACCATCGGCAGCTCCTCGATCCAGTTTCTTTCGCACTTGCGCAGCCTGTCGAAAGTTCTGGTCTTGAGCCCGTGCAGCACTTCAGCATTTGCCCTCTCTGCTTGACCGTTGCTTGTTGGATGAGCAACATAAGCGAAGCAGACCTTGGCGCCAAGGTCTTGGACGTACTGCATGAAGGTGCGGCTCGTGAATTGCGTGCCGTTGTCGGTGATGATCCTGTTAGGGATCCCGAAACGGCAAATAATTGACCTGAAGAACTTGACTGCTGACTGTGCTGTCACCTTCCTCACTGGCTGCACTTCCGGCCTCTTTGTGAACTTGTCGATTGTGATGTACAAGTACTCAAAGCCCCCGACAGCTCGGGGGAAAGGGTCGAGGATATCGAGCCCCCAGACCGAAAATGTCCAGGATAAAGGGATCGTCTGGAGAGCTTGAGCTGTCTGGTGTATCTGTTTGGAGTGGAACTGGCACGCTTCACACTTGGTTACTTGTGCAGTTGCATCCTGGAGGGCTGTCGGCCAAAAGAAACCTTGCTGGAAAGCTTTGCCGGCAAGTGCTCTTGCGCCAATGTGGTGGCCACATATGCCTCCATGTATCTCTGCCAACAGCTTTTGTCCATCTTCCCGGCAAATACACTTCAATTTCACACTGTTGAGTCTTCTTCTGTACAATATGCTATCGACAAACTGGTACATACTTGACTGCCAGGCTACTTTTTCCGCTTCTTCTTGCTCTTCGAGAAGTTCTCCTGTCTGAAGGAAATGGACAATCTGCTGTGCCCATGCTGGAGCTTGTGGCTCGACAACAAGGACTAAAGGCACATCTGCTGCTGCGGGAACATCCGCTTCCACGGCAAGGACTTGCAGCCCTGCCAGAGCTTGATGTTCCCCAGCAAGCTTGCCGGAGCAAAACTTGTCGGGAGCGTCTGCTTCAACGGAACAAACCATAAGGCTTGCCGGAGCAGACTGCCCCTCAGCAACCTTGGTGTTGATCTTGGGGACTTTCTTGGCGGTGGCTTCGGGGAGCTCTGCCGGAAAGTAGTCACCAGAAATCAACTTCCTCTTCTTGCTTTGTCCAGTTGATGGTGTTACGGATGGTTGAGTCAACTTGAGCACAAAGATCCCTGGTTCCACTGGTAACTTTAGTGCGGCGCACTTTGACAGGCCATCAGCAATGACATTCTGAGCTCTTGGGATATGCTCCATCTATAGGCCGTCAAAGTGCTCTTCTAGCTTCCTCACTTCATCAACATATGCTTCCATCAATGGACTCTAGTAGTTCTTGTTCACTTGGCGGACGACAAGCTGTGAGTCACCCCTGACAATGAGCTTCTTGATCCCAAGGTCTGCTGCGATTCTGAGACCGGCAAGCAATCCTTCATACTCTGCAGTATTGTTGGTTGCTTGCTCCTTGGGAAAGTGCATCTGGACTACGTACTTGAGGTGCTCTCCGGTGGGCGCGACAAGCAGCACACCCGCACCGGCGCCTTGCAGCGAGAAAGCACCATCAAAGTACATCAGCCACTCTTTGCTTGCCTCTTTGACGGGGATGCTCGTCTCTGGAATTTCTTCATCTGGGGTTGGCGTCCATTCTGCTATGAACTCTGCCAATGCTCTGCTTTGGATAGTTGAAGTGCTCTCAAACTTGAGGCCAAAGCTTGACAGTTCCAGCGCCCACTCGACAATCCTGCCTGTTGCTTCTGGATTTTGCAGTATCCTCTTCAGCGGAAAGCGAGTGACGACTGTGATCTTATGTGCTTGGAAGTAATGGCGTAGCTTTCTCGAGGCCATGAGGAGGCCGAAAAGCAACTTCTGCACACCAGAGTACCTTGATCTAGCCCCCTGTAGAAGGGAATTGACAAAGTAAACTGGACGCTGCACCATTCTCTTCTGCATCTTATCATGCTCCTGCGCAGATCCATCTTTGTCGGGACCAGAGCTTGTCGGCGAAGCCCCCTGCTTGTCGCTGGATGCATCTGCCGTGGTTGCTGGCTCATCATCTGCCTCCCTCTCCGCCACTAACGCAGCACTAACCACTTGATTGGTTGCCGCTATATACAGCAGCAACTTCTCTTGCGGCTTAGGTGCGACAAGTGTTGGAGTGGAGGACAGGTATCTCTTCAAGTCCTGCAGCGCTGCCTCCGCCTCCGGAGTCCATTTTATTGGACCTGCCTTTTTCAAAATTTTGAAAAATGGCAGGGCGCGCTCAGCAGATCTAGAGATAAACCTGCTGAGAGCAGCCACGCGACCGGCAAGCCTTCGTACATCCTTGACGCGCTTTGGTGCTTCGATCTGCTCAATGGCCTTGATCTTGTCGGGATTGGCTTCAATTCCCCGCTGAGACACGAAGAACCCGAGAAGCTTGCCGGAAGGAACTCCAAACACGCACTTCTCGGGGTTAAGCTTGAGGTTGATCTTGCGCAGATTTGCAAATGTCTCGTCTAAATCTTGAATCACGGTCGCCCTATTCTTGCTCTTGACCACTATGTCATCCATGTAGGCTTCCACATTTCTGTACATCTGCGGCTCAAAAGCGTGGTGGACTATCCTTGCGAATGTTGAACCAGCATTCTTCAAACTGAAAGGCATCCGTACGAAGCAGTACGTGCCACACGGGGTGATAAATGCGGTTTTCTCTTCATCCTCTTCTGCCATGAAGATCTGATGGTATCCTGAGTATGCATCAAGAAATGAAAGCAAATCACATCCGGCTATGGAGTCAACAATCTGGTCAATGCGCGGCAAGGGAAATGGGTCTTTGGGACAAGCTTTATTAACATCAGTGAAGTCAATACAAAGCCTCTATTTCCCGTTAGCCTTGCGCACGACAACAGGATTGGCCAACCACGTGGGATGGAGCACTCCTCTGACAAGGCCTGCTGCTTCCAACTTCTTGATTTCTTCTGCGATGAATTCTTGGCGCTCCACTGCCTGTTTCTTGACTTTCTGCTTGACGGGCCACGCATGAGGACAGACAGCAAGGTGGTGCTCAATTACTTTCCTGGGAACACCAGGGATATTAGACGGTTGCCACGCAAACACGTCGACATTCGCCCGCAGGAAAGCAACGAGCGTGCTTTCCTATTTGGGGTCAAGAGTGGCGCTGATGGTGAAGGTACCACCAGTGCCGTCCTCCTTGGCGGACACCTTCTTGGTCTCAGGTGGAGCTGCCATTGCCTTCTTACACTTGCCGGTGGAGCTCGATGGTGCGTCCTCGACGGTAGCGCAGCACTCCGAAGAGGTGCGCTTGCCGGAGTGGGCATCAGAGCTCTTGCCGGACTTGGTCTTCTTCTTCCCCCCCGGGAGCTTCAGCGGCAAGTGTCTTGCGTTCTGCTGTGGCTACTGCTTCCCGGTAGATCTTGTCGGCACAGATAAGAGCATCCTTCTTGTCGCCAGGGACAGAGATGACACTTATCGGGCCTGGCATTTTCAGTACATTGTACGCATAGTGAGAGGCTGCCATGAACTTGGCGAGTGCCGGACGGCCAAGGATTCCATTGTAAGGTAATGGAAAGTCAGCAACGTCAAACGTGACCCTCTCAGTCCTGAAGTTCAGCTCGCTGCCAAATGTTACCGGCAACATGATCTTTCCCTTCGGCTTGCTCCTTCTCGGGTTGATTCCTTGAAATGTACTGGTCTCTTCGAGCTCGCTGTCAGGGATCTGGAGTTTCTGGAGCACCGCGGAGGAGATCAGGTTCATGCCGGCCCTGCCGTCAACTAGCATCTTAGTGACCTTGAGGTTGCGGATTGTTGGTGAAACCAACATCGGCAAGCACCCGACCGCAGTTATGCGATCAGGGTGGTCCTCAATATCAAAGATGATAGGCGTGCTGGACCATTTCAGAGGCTTGCGTGACTCGACGGGTGGTTCTGCTGCATTAACTTCCCGCACCCACTGCTTGAGATGACGGTGTGAGGTATGTAGAGAAGCACCACCATCAACGCACAGGACCTCTGTGGCCTTCTGGAACTCCTGCTCATCAGTCTCCTCATCATCCATGTCTTCATCGTCGTCGTCATCTTCATCCTTGTCGCGGCCGCGAGGAGGTCTGTCTCCTTGCCGCTCCTTGGCCTTGCCGCGGCGTCCTCCTCGGCCGGGATGTCTCTTGTCGGATCCCCCAGCACCTTCCTGGGCTTTCTCCTTGCCGCGCCGCTCGTATTCAGCTTTCTGTTGCTCAACGAGCTGCTCGACTTTCCTGCAGCTCTGGAGATCATGGCCCTTGGTGCGGTGGATCTTGCAATACTGCTTGTTGGTGCCGTCCTGCTTGTCGGCGACCGCCACCTCCGCGGCAACCTCCTTGCCGGAGTCACCAGCTTTGGCGTCCTTGGCGCCACCACCGTTGCCGGACTGCTCAACAACTAGCACCTCTTTGCCTTTCCTCTTCCTGTTGTTCCGCCGCCGGTTTTTCCTTGCCGGGGCAGCATCTTCACTGTCAGATCCTCCCGCTCCTATATTCTCTCCGGGGAGTCTCCTCCCTTCCTTAGCACGTGCACACTTGTCGGCCAGTGCATATAACTCACTGACGTCCCTGATCTTGCACATCGCCATTTCCTCCCGCATCCTGCGGTTTCGCACATTCTGATGGAACGCGCTGATCACCGCGGCAGGGTGGACGTCTGGGATGTTGTGCTGCACACTGCTGAGTCTCTGAATGTACTTGCGCAGGGGCTCTCCTTCCTTCTGGTCGAGCAGATGAAGATCACTCTTTGGCCATGAGGCTTGTGTCCGCCTGTGAAGGCGCCGACAAATTGATGGCACAGATCAGCCCAAGAGGATATGGAGTTGTCCGGCAAGTGCATGAGCCAGGATCTGACGTTGGGCTTGAGCACCAGCTGGAAGTAGTTGGCAAGGATCTTGTCATCCCGTCCCCCGGCAGCCTGCACCGCAATTGTGTAGATGCTGAGGAACTCCGACGGATGCGTCTTGCTGTCGTACTTCTCCGGTACGTCTGGCTTGAAGTTCTTCGTGTTGGGCCACTGGACTTGCCGCAGCTCACGAGTGAACGCAGGGCAACCTACCGCGTACGGCAGATCGCCTGGTTCCCCTGGCGCATGCATGTCAACAGAGGGCCCAGTGCGCTTGTCGGATTGACGTCGCGCTTCTCTTCGGCGCTCGATGCGAGTTCGAGCGTCTTCTTGTTGTCGATCATGAAGAACTTGGCGCTGATCGCGACGAGCTTGTGGATCCGACGATGCAGTGGAGTCGCTGTCGAGGTGGATCCAGCGAGTCGGCGATCTTGGCCTTCGGGGTGGTGATTGCTTGGTAGTTGCACCTCCACCCGTTTCGTCGCCACTGGCTCGCGCCCGGCAACCCTGCCGCGGTGGCGACGCGCTCGGCCGCCATGGAGTGTCGTCGTTGGCATAGCCGATGAGACTCTGAATGGTGGCCCTCCATTCGTCGATCTTGTCCGACGTCGGAGGGTAATCTAGGAGAAGTTGAGCTCACGCCAAAGCTTCTGCTGGAGTGGTGGGTGGCAGTGGTGGACGGCGCGAGGAGCGGGACGTGCTCGGACTTGGATCCCGTCCAGGCGACCGTGCCCTGCTCGTGCCCTGCATGCTGGCATGCATGCTAGTCTTGAGCGCCCCGAGATCCACCAGCTTGGTCTTGGCCTATCATGCGTATGGCACTGCGAGTGTCATGACGCTGTTGGTCTTGTGCCTCCTGAGAGTGGCGCGGAACATGTAGAGTCGCCGAGGTTTGTGCAGCCTTGTCCTTGGACCTGGTAGCATCATAAGCTTCCTCGTCGATGTCCATTCTTCTGCCGGCGTCCATTCCACCACCCGTTTGCTCCAACGGTGGCGGAAGTGACGTGGACGGAGCGGTTGCCGCTGAAGTCTTCTTCTTCGGTGAACGCCGGATCAGGTTCGCACAATCTCGACGCCCCCTACCTGGCGCGCCAAAGATGTCGGGGGAAACTGATCCACGAACACCTATGGGGCCGGCGGACCGGGCCCCTTTCGGTTCGGCGGGGGGCGGAGATCGCACGAAGAGCAGATCGAGGCGAAGCACACGAGCAGTTTACCCAGCTTCGGAGCTCTCCGGAGAGATAACACTCCTATTGCTGCTTGTCTGGTTGTATTATCTTGTGTTCTTGCTCCAGAGAGAGAGCCTAGTGTTTTTCTGGGTTCCGAACTAGTCGAACTTCGCGAACCAGTCGAACCGAACCCCCTCTACATTGCGCATGGGCCTCCTTTTATACGCTAAAGGGGTCACCGACAGGTGGCAACGCAGAATGCAAAAAGTGGGGTGGTTGGTACAGTTACTTGTACAGTGCACCCTACCTAACCCTGACGGGAGGGGACAAGGGAATTAAATGCCCGTTTGGGTCGCCCAAACAGTGCAGAAAAAGATCGTTAGGGGCGCCACCGTTCGCCATGATGGTGATCTTGTCAGCTTCGCATGCCACTGCGCACCGCTGGCTGCACAGCCTCCCGCCACGCGCGCCTGGAGAGGCCCCCAGGGCGACACGTTGGTGGATGCGCTAGAGCGTGGGCACAGAGTGGCCGCCTGCCGGGGCAAGCGCCTTGCCGCTGTTGTTATCTTGTCGGGTCCGGAAGCTTGTCGCTCACCTGGCCTCGAGGTACCTTGGTTGGTCTTCCCGGCAATCTCCTCTTGCCGGGGCCTTGTTGCCTTGCCGGAGCGCGTGGCGCGTCGCGACAAGTTCCTTGGAGTGCCTCGGTTGGCCTTCCCGGCAAGCTCCTCTTGCCGGGGCCTTGTCTGCTGAGCTTAAATAGTTTGTTCTTGAATGGCTCCAAGGGAACCACGGAGGATCTTGGTGTTAGCCCGGCAAGCCTTGCCGCGGGGTGCTGCAACTCCCCGTGCACAAGTTCGGGGTACTATTGTACCCCTATTCTAGTACACTGACACTTGGTCAACCCGTCTCAGCGGTGGCGCGCTCCCTACGGTTACACCCGTGGTGGGGGCGGCCGGAAGGTGGTGATTCCCCCCAATACTGGTGCCACCACTATGGTTGTGCCCCTCGGAGAGGGGAAGGGGTTCAGATGGGATGACCCTTCGCTCGTACCTCGTGGAGCATGGCCACCGGGATGCTGATGATGCTGCTCTCCTCCGGTGCCTCCCGCTCCTGTTTCGTCTGCATGGGAGGCGGTGACGCTGCCGCCTGCATCGACTGCGTCCCCTGCAGCGCCCACATCCTCGTGCGCCTCCGCGGCCCCCGCTGCGCTTGTTACCACGGGCGGCGGAGCCTTCCAGGTGAACGGGTGAGCTGAAGCACGGAGTTTCTTACTGGGCGCCATAGTCAATGGAGCCGCAAGATGATGAAGATGGCGATGAAGATGACCCGCTGCTCATGCCTTCAGGTTCGTGCAAGTGACCCCCCTACCTGGCGCACCAAAGATGTTGTGGGAAACCATGGCCACCTATGGGACTAAGAGTCCCTTGGTGGTTCGAAGGGGGGATGGCACATTGCACAAAGAGCAGAGGGGCGTCGAGCAGCACGACAGAGATCAGACGGGCAATCTTTACCCAGGTTCAGTGGATTGACGGTCGAAAAAATAGTGGTGAACGCAACATGCTTGCCCGGCAGGGTTGCCTCAGGGCAAAACGGCTACGCGAGTATGAATGTGTGAGGTGGTGGATTCGCTAACCCTTTCTATGGTTGCAATGTGCCTCCTTTTCTAGACAAAGGGGTCACCACTATGGCAAATCAGTCATTATGCACTGATAAGATAGCAAATAGTGCTATCATACCTAACTATGCAGGCTGATAAAGCGCATTAAATGCGGCGCTCAATGTCACATTTGTAGCCTTCTCGGTAGGCCCTATCGGGCTGTTTTGCCAGCTTTTCTTCTGCTCGCTTGACATGTCATAGGACAGGTGTCGCCTGTAGGTTATTCCTATAGAAAGTGGCTGCCATGTGGCGAATAGTAGCCACTTATCAATTTGGACCTTGACACCGCACCGATCGACGACGTGCGTCATGGTGAGGTGGTGCGGTGAGGTGGTTCTGCCTTTGCGAGCCCCAGTAGGCCATGCTGGGACGTCTTGGAAACTTGCTTTCGAGGGTGACCCCATCCTTGCTGGGCTCGCCTGCCCGGCAAGGGAGGCTTTTCCCTTATCGATATCACGCTCTCCTGGCTAGTCTTGGTCTTCTTGCGCTGCATGTTGGTCCTTTGAAAAATTGATTCCTAGTGCTCCACTCTAATCTTGGTGCTGTAATCTGGTTCTCGTGCATGTGCATAGTCTGGCAACAGACCCAGGGGTTTGTTGCACGGACATGACAGTATGTCGATCATCCTTGGTAGAACCTTTTTGAATATGCATGGGCTGTTATTGATTGCAACAAGGGCAATGTCACTTTTCATATTAATGGTACTGAGCATACGGTACACTTTCCGAAGAAACAACCTCAAGTGAATAGTATGGGTGGTTGGTACAGTTACTTGTACAGTGCACCCTACCTAACCCTGACGGCAGGGGACAAGGGAATTAAATGCCCGTTTGGGTCGCCCAAACAGTACAGAAAAAGACCGTTAGGGGCGCCACCGTTCGCCATGATGGTGATCTTGTCAGCTTCGCATGCCACTGCGCACCGCTGGCTGCACAGCCTCCCGCCACGCGCGCCTGGAGAGGCCCCCAGGGCGACACGTTGGTGGATGCGCTGGAGCGTGGGCACAGAGTGGCCGCCTGCCGCGGCAAGCGCCTTGCCGCTGTTATTATCTTGTCGGGTCCGGAAGCTTGTCGCTCACCGGGCCTCGAGGTACCTTGGTTGGTCTTCCCGGCAAGCTCCTATTGCCGGGGCCTTGTTGCCTTGCCGAAGCGCGTGGCGCGTCGCGACAAGTTCCTTGGAGTGCCTCGGTTGGCCTTCCCGGCAAGCTCCTCTTGCCGGGGCCTTGTCTCCTGAGCTTAAATAGTTTGTTCTTGAATGGCTCCAAGGGAACCACGGAGGATCTTGGTGTTAGCCCGGCAAGCCTTGCCGTGGGGTGCTGCAACTGCCCATGCACAAGTTCGGGGTACTAGGGTACCCCTATTCTAGTACACTGACACTTGGTCAACCCGTCTCAGCGGTGGCGCGCGCCCTACGGTTACACCCGTGGTGGGGGCGGCCGGAAGGTGGTGATTCCCCCCAATACTGGTGCCACCACTATGGTTGTGCCCCTCGGAGAGGGGAAGGGGTTCAGATGGGATAACCCTTCGCTCGTAACACGTGGAGCATGGCCACCGGGATGCTGATGATGCTGCTCTCCTCCGGTGCCTCCCGCTCCTGTTTCGTCTGCATGGGAGGCGGTGACGCTGCCGCCTGCATCGACTGCGTCCCCTGCAGCGCCCACATCCTTGTGCGCCTCCGTGGCCCCCGCTGCGCTGGTTACCGCGGGCGGCGGAGCCTTCCAGGTGAACGGGTGAGCTGAAGCACCGAGTTTCTTACTGGGCGCCATAGTCAATGGAGCCGCAAGATGATGAAGATGGCGATGAAGATGACCCGTTGCTCATGCCTTCAGGTTCGTGCAAGTGACCCCCCTACCTGGCGCACCAAAGATGTTGTGGGAAACCATGGCCACCTATGGGACTAAGAGTCCCTTGGTGGTTCGGAGGGGGGATGGCACATTGCACAAAGAGCAGAGGGGCGTCGAGCAGCACGACAGAGATCAGACGGGCAATCTTTACCCAGGTTCAGTGGATTGATGGTCGAAAAAATAGTGGTGAACGCAACATGCTTGCCCGGCAGGGTTGCCTCAGGGCAAAACGGCTACGCGAGTATGAATGTGTGAGGTGGTGGATTCGCTAACCCTTTCTATGGTTGCAATGTGCCTCCTTTTCTAGACAAAGGGGTCACCACTATGGCAAATCAGTCATTATGCACTGATAAGATAGCAAATAGTGCTATCATACCTAACTCTGCAGGCTGATAAAGCGCATTAAATGCGGCGCTCAATGTCACATTTGTAGCCTGCTCGGTAGGCCCTATCGGGCTGTTTTGCCAGCTTTGCTTCTGCTCGCTTGACACGTCGTAGGACAGGGGTCGCCTGTAGGTTATTCCTATAGAAAGTGGCTGCCATGTGGTGAATAGTAGCCACTTATCAATTTGGACCTTGACACCGCACCGATCGACGACGTGCGTCATGGTGAGGTGGTGCGGTGAGGTGGTTCTGCCTTTGCGAGCCCCAGTAGGCCCTGCTGGGACGTCTTGGAAACTTGCTTTCGAGGGTGACCCCATCCTTGCTGGGCTCGCCTGCCCGGCAAGGGAGGCTTTTCCCTTATCGATATCACGCTCTCCTGGCTAGTCTTGGTCTTCTTGCGCTGCATGTTGGTCCTTTGAAAAATTGATTCCTAGTGCTCCACTCTAATCTTGGTGCTGTAATCTGGTTCTCGTGCATGTGCATAGTCTGGCAACAGACCCAGGGGTTTGTTGCACGGACATGACAGTATGTCGATCATCCTTGGTAGAACCTTTTTGAATATGCATGGGCTGTTATTGATTTCAACAAGGGCAATGTCACTTTTCATATTAATGGTACTGAGCATACGGTACACTTTCCGAAGAAACAACCTCAAGTGAATAGTATCAACTCTATTGGAAAATTTTCAATAATTACTATTGGAGGTTTTGAATTCCCTATTCCCACTGTCAAAAAGAAATATTTTATTCTTATTGTTGGGGACATGCATATCCCCGTTAAGGTAACCTAGTGTTATACGAAAGTTCTCCGTTTTCATGTCATTCGGAAGAAGTTTGTTAATAAGACTTGATCAACCTTGTTAATGGATTAATTTGATGGGCATGAGATGGATGAATTTAGTAAACACAACTATATGTACCCACTTTGTACTTTCTGTTATTTAAATTAAATAAAGCAAGAATACTATTATTCGCGTGTTTTCTGAATTATCAATGCAATAAAAATTGTTCCGAAAATAAAAGTTCTCCAAATGCCTTGAAAATACACCTAGAGGGCTGCACCAGTGGGCCAAAAGCCCCCAGGGCGCCCCCACCCGCTCGGGCGTGCCTAGAGGGCTTGTGCGTCCCACGTGGGCCCCCCTCACTTATTCTAGCACCCATCCACTTCGCCTTCCTGCAGAAAAATACTACCATTGCTCAAACCCGTGTTCTTGCACGTATTGCTGTCATTTTCGATCTCCTTGCTTGGAACTCCATTTCCAAAACTGTTTCATGGAGTTGTTCATCAGTATGTGACTCCTCCAATGGTTCAATTAGTTCTTGTTCTAGTGCTTTAATTATTGCACATTTTTGTTGCTGTGGTGTGATCACCCAAAAGTATAGGGGATCGCAACAGTTTTCGATGGTACATTATTCAACCTGTATTTATTGATTTGACACAAGGGGATCCAAAGAATATTCTCAAGTATTAGCAATTGAGTTGTCAATTCAACCACACCAGAAAAACATAATATCTGCAGCAAAGTATTTAGTAGCAAAGTAATATGGAAGTAACGGTAACGGTGGCAAAAGTAACATTTGCAATTAGTAGTGATTGTAACAACAGTAGCAACGAAAGTAACTTTACAAAGCTCAATATGTGAAAAGCTCGTAGGCAATGGATCAATAATGATAATTGTATTGGATGATATTCATCATATGTGGCAGTCATAACCTAGGGTGACAACGAACTAGCTGCAATTCATCAATATAAATGTAGGCATGTATTCTGTATATAGTCATACATGCTTATGGAAAATAACTTGCATGACATCTTTTGTCATACGCTCCCGTGGCAGCAGGGTCATAATGGAAGCTAAGGGATATTAAGGCCTCCTTTTAATAAAGAACCGAACCATAGCATTAGCACTAGGTGAATACATGAACTCCTCAAACTACGGTAATCACCGGAAAGAATCCCAATTATTGTCACTTTGGGGTATGCGGATCATAACTCATAATAGGTGTCTACAACTTGCATGATAGGATCAAGAACACAACTATATTCATGAAAACATAATAGGTTCAGATTTGAAATCATGGCACTCGGGCCCTAGTGACAAGCATTGAGAATAGCAAAGTCATAGCAACATCAATCTCAGGAGATAGTGGATACTAGGGATCAAACCCTAACAAAACTAACTCGATTGCATGATAAAGCTCATCCAACCCATCACTGTCCAGCAAGCCTATGATGAAATTACTCATGCATGGCAGTAAGCATCATGAAATTGGTGATGGAGGAAGGTTGGTGATGATGATGGTGATAAATCCCACTCTTCGGAGCCCTGAACAGACTCCAAATCAGCCCTCTCGATGAAGAACATGAGGTGGCGGCGGCTCTGTATCATAAAACGCAATAAATCCTTCTCTCTTATTTTTTCTCCTCGAATAGGTACATATAGATTTGGAATTAGGGCGAGAAGAGATCCAGGGGCCCACAAGCCTGCAGGTCATGCCCAAGAGGGTGGGCGCCCCCCCAGGGCTTGTGGCCTCCAGGTGCCCCCCTCTAGTTGATTCTTGCGCCAATATTATTTATATATGACAAAAGTATTCCCCGTAAATTTCCAAGTCAATACAAGAACTTTAATTTCTGCACAAATATAACACCATGGCAATTCTGCTGAAAACAACGTCGGATCGGGTTAGTTCCATTCAAATCATGCAAATTATGGTCCAGAACAAGGGCAAAAGTGTTTGGAAAAGTATATACGATGGAGAAGTATCAACTCCCACTAGCTTAACCCATTGCTTGTCCTCAAGCAATTCAGTTGACAAACTGAAAGTGATAAAGAAAAACTTTTACAAACTCTGTTTGATCTTGTTGTTGCAAATATGTCTAGCAAGTATTCAGGTTTTCAGCAAAGATTATGAACTAACCATATTCACAATAACATTTAGGACCCACATTTACTCATCTCAATAGCAAAATCAACTAGCGAGCAATAATATGACAAAATGGTATCTTGCCAGCCCTTTCTGAGACCGCAAAACATAAATGCAGGGCACCCCTGAAGATCAAGGACTGACTAGACATTATAATTCATGGCAAAAGAGATCCAGTCACACTCATAATCAATATCAATTGATAACAAAGCATGTAAATGGAAGTGGTGCTCTCTAACTGGGGCTTTTTATAAGAGGATGATGACTCGGCAATAAAAGTAAATAGATAGGCCCTTCATAGAGGGAAGTAGGGATTTGCAGAGGTGCCAGAGCTCAACCTTTTAAAACAGAGATGAATATAATTTTGAGCTCTATGCTTTCATTGCCAACATAACAACCAACAGATCTCGGTATCTTCCATGCTAGATACATTATAGGCGGTCCCAAACAGAATGGTAAAGTTTTTATTTCCCCTCCACCAACAAGCACACTGCACGGTTGATCCCAAACAACGGGTATTGTCCATACCAACAATAGTCTTGTGGTAGTTTTGTTTGATATTTATATATTGATTGGATTTTGAGCATGGAACTGGGCATCTCGATTACCAGCCACTTTCTCGTGAATGACAAGTGAAAAAACAGTCACCATGAGAATAACCCACCTAGCATGGAAGATAGTGACAACCCCCAGTCACTACATGAGCGATTCGAGCATACAAAAAATTATTATTTGGAGGTTTAGAATTTGGCACATGCAAATTTACTTGGAACGGCTGGTAAATACCGCATATAGGTAGGTATGGTGGACTCATATGGAACAACTTTGGGTTTATGGAAGTGGATGCACAAGAAGTGTTCCTGCTTACTACAAGTGAAGGCTAGCAAAAGATTGGGGAGCGACCAACTAGAGAGCGACAACGGTCATAAACATGCATTTAGATTAACCAACGTTGAGTGCAAGCATGAGTAGGATATAAATCACCATGAACATAAATATCGTGGACGCTATGTTGTTTTTGTTTCAACTACATGCGTGAACATGTGCCAAGTCCACCCACTTAAATCATTCAAAGGAGGACACCATCCTATCATACTACATCATATCCATTTTAAAAGCATGTTGGCACACAAGGTAAAACATTACGAACTCCTAGCTAATTAAGCATGGCATGAGCAACTATAATCTCTAATTGTCATTGCAAGCATGTTTCATTCATAATGGTCTAAATCAAGAAAGTTGACCTAATCATATTTACAAAAACAAAATAGGTAAAGTTCATACGAGCTTTTCTCCATCTCAATCATTTCATCATATATTGTCATTATTGGATTTCATTTTCACGATTGAATGGTGTGAATAATAATAAGAGTGCACATGCATTGGACTAAGCTAGAATTTGCAAACATTTATTCAAAAGGAGAAGACAAGGTAATATGAGCTCTTTGTTAGATCAACAATAATGCATATGAGAGCCACTCAACATTTTCATCATGGTCTTCTCCTTAATAGCCAAAGAAAGCAAAAAGAATTTCAAAGAGACACACTGAAATATTTTTTTGTGTTCTTGTTTTTTCTAAAGAAAGGAAAACAAGAATGAGAAAAACTATTTACATGGGAAAGCTCCCAACAAGGAAAAGAAGAACAAGAAATATTTTTGGGTTTTCTTTAAGTACTACTACTAAATAAAGTAGAAAGAAAACTAAAAAGAAGCGAGAACTAATTTTTTGGATTTTCTCAAAGTTTGTCAAACACACAAGAAGAAAGCAAGAAAATAAACTAACATGTATAATACAATGAAAAAGTATGAACACCGACAACTAAAAGGAGTGTGTGAACATGAATGTACTGTTGGTGAGAAACACGTACTCCCCCAAGCTTAGGATTTTGGCCTAAGTTGGTCTAGGGCCACGGCTCGAAATAACCCTCTCCTCGATATTCTGGAGGGTCCTGAGAGTTCCACTGTTTGGCGAGGTCATGTGGCTCCGACTGAAAAACAGGCTCCTGATACAGATCAGGAACTGGTGCTGGCTCAGGTACTGGGGGTTGTGGAAGACCCCGAAATCTGTAGATGTCCTCACGCATAGTTGTGTAGTAGCCTGAACGAATGTCGAACAAAGAAGAAGCAGGCAGCAATATAGTCTCACAAGTATCCTGGCTAAGTACTAGGTTGTAGAGGAGCCTCTTCTCCTTATCTTTCTTAATAGAATCATGCGCTACCATACTGTTGTAGTTCAAATAACTAGCGGGTAGCAGCATCTCCTCCTCCTCGTCATGCCTGATAGGTATCTGAAAGAGTCTAGAGAGGCGGAAGGTGTAGATACCGCCAATGATGGGGCCCTTCGTGCGGTTTGTGTTTAATCGACGAGCAACAAGAGCACCCAAACTAAAAGTTCTATCACAATATAAAGCATGGCGCAAAATAGCAAGGTCCGGGGCACTAAGGCCTCCGCTCTCCCCACGACCAATCAAAAATCTCCCTGCAAATAGTGAATAATAGCATAAAACAGGAAAATGTAAGCTAGCCACTCTCGCTTCTGACACCCTTCTCTCTTCCCCTACAATAGTTTCATCAATAAAGTCTTCCACATCTCTAGGACATCGATCACTGACACTGCCCTCATAAGGTAATTTGCAAACCTCACAAAAATCATAAAGTGTCATCTCCTTATGCTCATCATATAAATAAAACTCAACCATGGGTGGTGACCACCTAGAAATGTAAATTTTGCATGAAGGTGTTAGTGAGAAAAAGGTATTGTTCACACTTATCTTGGAGGAAGTCGGTGATGCCTGCATTCTCCGCCAAATAAAAAGCATCACAAATTCCAGCCGCCCTCAAGAATGCATCGATTGGCCATTCACATGGCCGAACCTTCCCCACACATGGAAGATTATACTTGGGCTTCTTCTTCTCCTCATTTTCATTTTCATTCGAGTTCTGGCTTGAAGAACCCCTTAACCATCTCTTCATTATTTCTTTCCGTTTCTTTGAAAATTTCTGAAATTTTTAGTGACTCAAAATAAAAGTGAACATAACACAACACGATTGGTAGCAACTACTCCCACAAGTGCGTGGAGGCTATATCATGCATGAAAACTACTTTGGATCTTATAAATTTGACATGCAAGCTCCAGAACAAGGTCACCATAGCAGCAAAAAATTGCAATATATAAAGCACTAGAACAAAAACTAATTGGACCATTGTAGGAGTCTCATACCGATGAACAAATCCCCGAAACAGCTTCAAAATTAGAGTTCTGAGCAAGGAGGTTGAAAATGGGAGCTAAATAAGCAAGAACATGGGGTTGAGCAATGGTGGGATTTTTTCTACAGGAAGACGAAGTGAATGGGTGCGGGAATAAGTGAGGGGGACCCACGTGGGACCCTCAAGTCATCTAGGTGCGCCCAGTGGGGTGGGCGCGCCCTGTGGGCTTGTGGCCCACTGGTGCTACCCCCTGGTGTGTATTCGGTGCCTAAAATTCTAAAATAATCTGGAAAAAATCATACTAAATTTTTAGGGCATTTGGAGAACTTTTATTTTTGGAACATTTTTTATTGCACGGATATTCAGAAAACAGACGAATAACAGATTTTTTGCTTTATTTATTCTAAATAACAGACAGTAAAAAGTGGGTACAGAAAGTTGTGCTTACTAAATTCATCCATCTCATGCCCATCAAAACGAATCCATTAACAAGGTTGATCAAGTCTTATTAACAAACTTCTTTTGAATGACTTGAAAATGGAGAACTTTCGTATGACACTAGGTTACCTCAACGTGGATATGCATGTCCCCAACAATAAGAATATCATATTTCTTTTTGACTGTAGGAATAGAGAATTCAAAACTTCCAATACTAATTGTTGAAAATTTTCCAATAGAATTGATACTATTAACTTGAGGTTGTTTCTTCAGAAAATGTACCGTATGCTCATTGTCATTAACATGAAAAGTGACATTGCCCTTGTTGCAATCAATAACAGCTCCTGCAGTATTCAAAAAAGGTCTACCAAGGATGATTGACATACTGTCGTCCTTGGGAATATCAAGAATAACAAAGTCCGTTAAGATAGTAACGTTTGCAACTACGATAGGTACATCCTAAAAAATACCGATGGGTATAGTAGTTGATTTATCGGCCATTTGCAAAGAGATTTCAGTTGCTGTCAACTTATTCAAATTAAGTCTATGATATAAAGTGAAAGGCATAACACTAATACCGGCTCCAAGATCACATAAACCAGTTTTAACATAGTTTCTTTTAATGGAGCATGGTATAGTTGGTATTCCTAGATCTCCTAGTTTCTTTGGTATTCCACCCTTAAAAGTGTAATTAGCAAGCATGGTGGAAATTTCAACTTCCGGTATCTTTCTTTTATTTGTAAAAATATCTTTCATATACTTGGCATAAGGAGACATTTTCAGAATACCACTCAAACGCATATGCAAAAAGACAGGTCTAAGCATTTCAACAAAGCGCTCAAAATCCTCATCGTCCTTTGTCTTGGCTGGTTTAGGAGGAAAGGGCATGGGTTTTTGAACCCATGGTTCTCTTTCTTTACCATGTTTCCTAGCAATGATGTCTCTCTTATCATACCTTTTATTTTTAGGTTGTGGGTTATCAAGATAAACAACAGGTTCTATCTCCACATCATTATCATTACTAGGTCGAGCATCAACATGAACATAATCATTAACATTATCAGTAGGTTCATGTTTCTCACCAGATTGTGTTTCAACATCAGAAATAGAAATATCATTTGGATTCTCAGGTGTGTCTATAACAGGTTCACTAGAAACATGCAAAGTCCTATCACCTTTCTTTTTCTTTTTAGAAGTATTAGGTGCATTAGTATTAATTCTCTGAGAGTCTTGTTCCACTCTCTTAGGATGAGATTGAAGTTACAAAGGTTCCTGAGTCATTTTACCTCCTCTAGTCATAACTCTAACAACGTGATCATTGTTCTTATTATTCAACTCATTCAACAAGTCATTTTGTGCCTTGAGAACTTGTTCTACTTGAGTTTTTACCATGGAAGCATGCTTACTAATAATCTTAAGACCATTAACAGTTCTAAACCTATAGTCACCCAAGTAGTCAAGCATATAAGCATTACGTTTCAATTGCCTACTAACATATGCATTGAAGTTTTCTTGTTTAATAATAAAGTTATCAAATTCATCCAAGCATTGACTAGCAGACTTATTATGAGGAATATCACCTTCATCAAAACTATTCTTAGAATTTACCTCTACTACATGTGTCGGGTTATCAAGACCATGTATTTATTCAATAGGTGGTAAATTCTTAACATCTTCAGCTTTAATACCCTTTTCCTTCATAGATTTCCTTGCCTCTTGCATATCTCCGGGACTTAGAAATAGAATACCTCTCCTCTTTGGAGTTGGCTTAGGAGGTGGCTCAGGAAGAGTCCAATCATTATCATTACTTAGTATATTATTCAAGAGCACTTCAGTTTGTTCAATAGTTCGTTCCTTCAAAACACAATGAGCACAACTATCTAGGTGGTCCCTAGAAGCATCAGTTAGTACATTATAAAAGATATCAAGTATTTCATTTTTCTTGAGAGGATGATCATGCAAAGCATTAAGTATTTGGAGAAGCCTCCCCCAAGCTTGTCGGAGACTCTCTTCTTCAATTTGCACAAAGTTAAATATTTCCTGTAAACCAGCTTGTTTCTAATGAGCAGGGAAATATTTTTCCGAGAAGTAGTAAATCATATCCTGGGCACTACGCACACAACCAAGAGCAAGAAAATTAAACCATATCTTAGCATCACCCTTTAACGTGAAAGGAAACAACTTAAGAATATAGTAACATCAATTTTTTTCCTCATGAGCAAATAGGGTGGGTATGTCATTCAATTTAGTAAGGGGTGCCACAATAGCTTCAGATTCATAACCGTGGAAAGGATTAGATTCAACCAAAGTAATTAACTCGGGGTCGATAGAGAATTAATAATCCTTATCAGTAAGAAAGATAGGTGAAGTAGCAAACTTAGGATCATATTGCACTCTAGCATTCAAAGATTTTTGTTTCCACTTGCATAATAATTTCTTAAGATCATCTCTATCCTTACAAGCAAGAAAGTCCCTATCTACCTCTCCATCCATAAAATAACCCTCCGGCATAATAGGTAATTCATATCTAGGATAGCTAGGTCTAATAGGTGTTTCAAAGTGTTCAGTTTCAAAAAATTCATCAGTTTCGGAAGTATCATCATCTTCAGCATACTCAATAGTTCTAGCTCTAGCAAGTTGTTCATCAAGCAATTTACCAAGTGGTATAGTTTTATCAAGCAAAGTAGTAGCATCATAAGCACCATTCATAGCAGAAGTAGCATCATCTATAACATGCGACATATCAGAATCAATAGTAGGTGTCACAAGTTTACTCAAAACAGAAGGTGAATCAAGTGCAGATCTAGATGGCAGTTCCTTACCTCCCATCGTAGTAGAGGAAAAAAATCATGGTTCTAGTATCTTTCAAATTCCTCATAGTGATGAACAGATATAAATCCCAAGTTACTCAGAGAATAGAGCTATGCTCGCCAACAGAGGCGCCAGAAAAAGGTCTTGATAACCCACAAGTATAGGGGATCGCAACAGTTTTTGATGGTAGAGAATTCAAAACAAATTTATTGATTCGACACAAGGGGAGCCAAAGAATATTCTCAAGTATTAGCAGATGAGTTGTCAATTCAACCACACCTGAAAGACTTAATATCTACAGAAAGTATTTAGTAGAAAAGTAATAAGGAAGTAACGGTAACGGTGGCAAAAGTAATAGTAGCAGTTTTGTAGTGATTGTAACAAAAGTAGCAACAAAAGTAACTTACCAAAGATCAATATGTGAAAAGCTCGTAGGCAATGGATCGACAATAATAATTGTGTCAGATGATATTCATCATGTTGCAGTCGTAACCTAGGGTGACACATAACTAGCTCCAATTCATCAATATAATGTAGGCATGTATTCTGTATATTGTCATACTTGATTATGGAAAAGAACTTGCATGACATCTTTTGTCCTACCATCCCATGGAAGCTGTGTCCTAATGGAAACTAAGGGATATTATGGCCTCCTTTTAATAGAGAACCGGACCAAAGCATTAGCACTTAGTGAATACATGAAATCCTCAAACTACGGTAATCACCGGAAAGAATCCCAATTATTGTGAACTTGGGGTATGCTGATCATAACTCATAATAGGTGTCTACAAGTTGCAAGATAGGATCAAGAACACAAATATATTCATGAAAGCATAATAGCTTTAGATCGTAAATCATGGCACTCGGGCCCTAGTGACAAGCATTAAGTATAGCAAAGTCATAGCAACATCATTCTCTGAACATTGTGGATACTAGGGATCAAACCCTAACAAAACTAACTCGATTACTTGATAAATATCATCCAATCCATCACTGTCCAGCAAGCCTACTAGGGAAAACCATATACAGAGAACTTTAACAGTAGTGCTTTCTAAAAAAGGGCGCTAGTGCTACATAGCAGTACCTCGTGCAGGATAACTGCGCTACAGATACAAATGTAGTAGTAGGACGTCTCCCTGTAAAAGCGCTACTACTAAAATTCCCACTACTAAGCCGATATGCTACACATAGTAGTAGCGGTCTTATAAAAACCGCGTTACCGCTAAGACTACTGTAGCAGCGCGTTTACTGTGAAAGGCGCTACTGCTAATGAATAGAAAATAAAATGAAAAACAAATAGAAAAGAAAATGAAAATGAAAGAAATAGAAAAAGGAGAAAGGAAAAAATAAAATGTAAAGAAAAATAGATGAAAAAGGAAAAAAAGGAGAAAGGCATAGCAAAAGCGTCTGTTCGTAAGAGGCGCTATAGATAATATAGCAGCAGTGCAGTTTTTAGACCCCTGCTATGGAAAGAGAATAGGAAATAAGAAAATAAAAGGAAAATACATAGCGATAGTAGTAGCGCGTTAATTATCTAGGTTATTACAAAAATTTAGTTAGGGCTTTGACAAATAACTAGTTAGGTTAACTAGTTTAATTAGGTTAATGTCACAGCCCTATAATTTGCTTGCCATTAGTTACCTTAAAGCATCCATGCATCATGTTAACTTTTTCAATTAAAGTTGAAATGGTGATGTTGAAACCCTAGCACTAAATGAATTCAACTAGGTTCAAATAAACAATATTTTAAATGAACCCAAAATGCCTTTGGAAAAGTTCATGATTTTTGATAAAGGTGAAAACCTCTACCAAAAATGATAAACATATTTCTAGGTCATTTCTGGATTTTTGGATTAACTCATATTGTACTTTAATTGGGGCATTTAAATCCTATAAATATTTTAAATGCTCAAATAACTCTGAAACTAGTTGAGGGCTGTTGGGAATAATTTCAACAGTGCCCACAAATATTTTCAGGATTTTTGGAAATGCTCTGGCATTTTTAATAAAGACAAAACAATTGCAGAAAATAGAAAACAGTAACTAAAATCGAAAACAGAAAGGAGAGAGAAAGGTTTTACCTGGCGCTTACCCACAGCCCCGAGGCCCAGCACTGTGCAGCCCACCTGGCCTGGCCCTGTGCCGGCCCAGCCCACCTCCACCTCCCCTGTCGTCTTCCTCCCTAGGCCAGTAGGCAGAGCGTGTGCTCACTGCGCGCGCACACACGCCCGAGCCACCTCTTGCCTGGCTGCCTATGTCCCCGACGCTCTGGACGCCTCCATGCATCGCCACGCGCCCCCCGACCTCTCTCTCTCATGCCCCTAGCTCCTCCCCTCCTCTGGCTCCCTCTCCCTCTCTTCCCGAGCGCACCAGAGGGTGCCGCCGTGCTCTACCATGGCCACCGGCCACCCCACGCCTCGCCGACGCGCCAAGAAGCCCCGCCTCATTCCCCTCTTCCTCCTCACCAAGGCGGAAGGCGCTGGAAGCACTAGTTGCCGCCAGCTCCGCCGTTCCCCTCCTCGGCTACCGAGGATAGCCACCGTCGATTTGCCGCCGTTGATGCCTCCCCCGAGCTGCCGACCTGCTCCCCGACCCTGCTGTGAGAATCTGCTTCGGACCGCTCTTCTTCCCCATGTGTTTGCACCCTCTAGGCCATAGTTCCACCATGGCCGAAGCTCGCCTCCGCTTGAGCTTGTCGTCAGCGTCGCTCCGGCAACCATTTGGTCATTCCGTGCTACCTAACATGCTTACCACACTGCGTAGTGCCTCGCTAGCACCTCAGTTCGCGCGTTTGCATGCCGCAGCCCCAACCCCGTATATGGCCGAACTCCGGCGGCCGCAAAAGAGCTCACCGCCGTCATCTCCGGCCACCTCAGCTCCAACGAACACCACCGTTGGATGCGCCACACCGCCAGCTAACCGTAGCACCCACCCGCGCATCGAACCATGGCCGTAGCAGCATTTCCGACACTCTTCGCCATCTCGGCCTCGCCGGCGACTCAACGCCGGCAGGTCTGACCCCGTCTGATTAGGGGTTTGACCTCTCTCTCTCTCACTGACGTGTGGGCCCCAGGCCATTAACTAAACTAGGATTAGCATTAGTTTAACACTAACTAACTACTGACCTGTGGGCCCTACTAGTCAGGTTTGACCTGGAGGCGCAAAGTTGACCAGCCGACGTCACGCTGACGCACTGCTGACGCAATAAAGCATTTACTGGATTTATTCTTTTTCAGAAAATTCCAGAAAATAGTATAAACTTCTAAAAATCATAGAAATTTGACCGTAACTCCAAATGAAATAAGTTATATATGAAAAATTATCAGAAAAATTCAAGGAATCTGTTTATGGCATTTTCATGCATATTTGAGCAACTTAACATTGCTGTTTAGGACAAACTAATTAAATGGCATTTAGGAAAGCACATATGGAGTTTGAATTTGAACCTAGTGTTCAAACCAACTCCATTTAACTTGTTGCTAGTTGCATTAGGCCAATCAACAGCATATTGCCATGTCACATTCATGCATCATATTGTTGCATTGCATTGATTGTGTCCTTCCCTGTTTGCCGGTAACCCTCCCCTCTCAGACGACGATGTTTCCGACGACGTGATCGATGACACCGATGAAGAACTATATTATCTTCAGAAGTGCCAGGCAAGCAAAACCCCCTTGTTCATTTTGATACAATCCCACTCTCTTGCTCCTGCTCTCTTTTACTGCATTAGGACAACAACGATTCAACTGTTACATGATGCGGTAGTTGAACCACTTTACTCTGCATGACCTGTCATTGCCATAGTAAATAGATGAAACCCACTAGCATGAGTAGGAGTTGTTTGAGCCCTGATGTTCCTACTCATTCATGCTTGTTTGTCATGCCTGCTACTGCTTAGAGTTGAGTCAGGTCTGATTCATCGGGGATGAATTGGAATGGCGATGAACATGTCCTACTGTGTGTGAGCTAAGTGTGCGAACACGATTTGGTAAAGGTAGCGATGAGAGGCCATGTAGGAGTACATGGTGGGTTGTCTCATTGAAACCGTCCTCAGGAACTGAGTTCTGTGTTTGTGATCCATTAATACTACTACCACTCATTGGGATCCTTAATTGACCTCTCGACTTATTAGCTGCCCATGTCCTCTGTCCAAGAGTTGCAACTAGTTTCTGGTGTTTATAGGATATGTGTTGGCGGCCGTGCTATGATGCGGTAGATACACCGTGGCACGGTTTACCGGGTGCCCACTTTGGTGTCTCGGGAACCGTGCACACATCGTTTGGGGCTGTGAGCGAAACTCTGGCCGGATCTCCTCGCGGATGGAACCCAAATAGGCGATAAACCTGGACTAGAGACTTGTGTGGTTAGTCAGGTCGTGGCCGACTCCCTCGCCAGGCTTCCGCTTCAAGGTTGCCAACATACACGACTTGTACATGGTGGTAAGTGGCGAGAGCGTGTGTGAAGAAGTACACCCCTGCAGGGTTATAAATGATCTATTCGAATAGCCGTGTCCGCGGTAAAGGACTTCTGGGTTGCCTATAACAGTTCATAGATGAGTGTAAGTGGATACCCTAAAACTCGCAAGATAAGTGTGAGTGCTATGGATGGCCTTCTCGTAGGGAGACAGGAGCGGATCCATTGTTGTGTATTGAATGGTGAATATGTGGACTCGTGTGCGCCACCTCAAAAGAGTTGCTTGCAGTCGTAGTTCAGGTTAGCCACTGAGTCAAAGCTGGCTTGCTGCAGTTAAACTCCACCCCCCCCCTTGTTGATACTGATGCATATGTAGCTAGTTCTGATGTAAGTCTTGTTGAGTACCTTTGTACTCACGTTTGCTTATTTTATGTTTTGCAGAGAGACTTCAGTATCACTAGTAGTTCCGCGTGGACTTCGACGTTTAGCTTGATACCTCACCTACGATCTTGTGCCCTTGGCAGGATCTGGTAGATAGTCAGGCTTCTTTGCCTTTTCCATTTGTAGATGTCTGTACTCAGAAATGTTAAGCTTCCGCTTGTGCTTTGATTTGTATGCTATGATTGTTGGGTCCTGAGACCCATGTTTGTAATATCTCGCTCCTCGGAGCCTAATCAATAAATACTTGAGTCGTAGAGTTATGTTGTGATGCCATGTTGTATTTACACATATCGAGCATATTGTGTGTATGATTAAAATGCTTGGTATGTGTGGGATCCGACAATCTAGTTGTTTATCTTTGGTAGCCTCTCTTATGGGGAAATGTAGTCTAGTGCTCCTTGAGCCATAGTAGTCTGCTACAGCCTGGTTCACCGGAGTCCTGCTAGCCCAGCACTACTGCTCAGGACACTTGACTAGCCGGCATGTGTTTCATCTCGTTCCTATGTCTGTCCCTTCGGGGAAATGTCATGCGGTGACATCTGGAGTCCTGCCTATCCTGCTACATCCCGGGTTCCCGGAGTCCTATTAGCCCAGTGCTACATCCCGGATTCACACGCTCCTCACCGACATGCTCGATGTGATTCATGTATGCATGTCCCCATGGGTTCGTGCCGCTTTGGGTTCACGACTAGCCATGTCAGCCCGAGTTCTCTGTCATATGGATGCTAGCGACACTATCATATACGTGAGCCAAAAGGCACAAACAGTCTTGGTCCATGGTAAGGTGACACCCGTGGGAATACCATGCGTGAGGCCGCAAAGTGATATGAGGTGTTACTAGCTAGATCGATGTGACTTGGAATTGGGGTCCTGACAGTTAAGTATCTAGGCTAGTGCAAAAATTTATTTAGGGCTTTGACAGAGAACTAGCTAGGTTAACTTGTTTAATTAGGTTAATTATCTAGGTAAACTAGGTTAACTAGCTAAGTTAACTAACTAGGTTAAATAGCTAGGTTAATTAGGTTCATTAGGTTAACAAGCTAGGTTAACTATGTTCGCTAGGTTAGAGAAAAAATTTATTTTAGAGCATTAGGTCAGAAGGGTTAGAGAAATGGAGTTCCTTTGCAATTTAATTGGGTTCTATCCTAGGCAGAGAAGGGTTAGAGAAAATAATGTGTGTCAGAGAGAGAGGAATATCTAGAATAGAATTTGGGTTCTTTCCTAGGCAGAGAAGTGTTTAGTGAGGTCATTTTGCAAAGGTTTTTATTTTTGAAAATACCACTATTTTTCTAGGAAAAGAATTTAGGGAAGTTTTATTTTAAAGATGATCCCTTCCTAGAATTTTATTTTTGATTATATCTTTTCATTAAAGTGGTCATGTTATATCTTTTCATTGAAGTGGTTCGATTGTGCCCAGGTGGCCTTTTGTTGTTTCCAGGGAATGAAGCCAAGTGGTCTATGTTTTGCCAGAATGTTGATTCATTTCCGTTCTGGAAAATTTCAGGTTCTTGATTTGTCCAATTTTTGGCAAAGGTCATGCCGAAATTTTCCGTGAATTTCGGCATGACTTGTGCTACAAACTAGGACATATCGAGTGCCCGGGATTTGCCGCACCGGGAAGGAGTCAATGTTCCTGCAAAACATAGGCCCTTTTATGTCATTATTCATTTTATTAGGTCTAGAATTAATTGACTAGATTTAATTGTAGGAAACATGGCTGGCAACAATGAAGGACAAGGTTCTAGTGATTGCGACAACGTCTACCGGGCGGCAGACGAATTTTTGAACCTTGCCGACGATCAACGGTTGTTCTTGCTGGTCCCACCTTTCACATCGGAGACTAAGACCGACATCGAGATCGGCGCTGACACTGAGACCGACACCAAGATTAGCGGAGCCGGTATGGAACCAAAAGCAAAGAGGCAACGGCGCCCAAACCAGCTCATGACTACTAGAATGGTGGTCACGGAGGTGGGCGACGGCATTTTTGAGCCAAATGAGCCCGCAGAAGCGTGCACGTGCTATGGCAATCAAATAGGATGCATCATATGGACAACTGCCACCATGAACGACGAGAAACTAACGAAGATAGATAATATGCGGCCCTCCCTCCTAAAGAAGCTGCACCAGATATTCTTGTTCCCGGGCCAGGATGAAAAGGAATATAAAAATCCAGATAAAGATCCGACAATGAAGAAGATAAACAAACACACCATGACCAAGTTTAATGATGCGTTGGCTACTTGGAAAGCAAGGGTGAAACATCGGATCGTCAACAAAAAGGAACCCTACTCCAAGATTGTAAAGGATAATCCAACAATCACGGAAGAGCTGTTTCAAATATTCAAGGTGGCTTGCGAGGCCAAAGTTGCCAAAGAAAATTTGAAGAACATGAAGGAGCTTCAACAAAGGAACATGGGGTGCCACCACCTCAGAAGTCGTGGTTACGGTGGGAAGAGGTCCATATGGGCCAAGGAGGATGCAAAACGCGAAAGTCTAGACATCCCAGACCCCTTGACGGACTTCACCGTCCCGCAGGAGCATGACGTCCTCAAGGCCTGGTACCATTGGGACCCAGACAAGAAGGATTTAGAGATAGGCCTGGTCACGACGGAGTTCATGAGACTCCTAGTAATTTTAGTTTCTGATCAATTCAACTGCATGTTTAGTCATATTTGTAAACAATCCTTATCCCTTTTGTAGAGAGAGCACCACAGGATTGCGGACGAAAGTGACTCACCGTCTGAGGCATTGGCGAGGCCCAAGTGGGACACCCCATTCAACAGGGCATTGAGCATATTGAAAGGACTCCTGGTGGACACTCGGCTGTCGTATGGATGCATGCACAGTGTTGGAGACGGCACCACATGGAAGAAGTACTACAATGAGACCACGGAGGATAGAAAGGAAAGATAGAGGTTAACTGAAGAAAACATCGACAAGAAGGTTGAGATTGCGGTTGAGCAGAAATCAGCTGAGACAGTCGCAACAGCGGTAGCTGTTGCAAAACTGGAGCTTGCAGATATGTCTGGTGTCTTGGTTCCGGCCGTTGTCAGTTGGAGTAGGCACAATCCAGAAAAAAAAATTAGCAGACTTTCCCCTTGCCGACTTCTTCGGGAACAGCTCAATTAGCGTTGCACCAGCACCTGCACCTGCTCCAGCACCGGCTCCCGCACAAGCTCCTACATCAGCTCCCGTGCCAGCACCTACACCTGCTCCAGCACCGGCTCCCGCACCAGCTCCAGCACCGACTCCCGCACCTGGTCATAGCTGCCCGTCCTCCGTCTTGGACATGCTTGGTGGTGCTTCGTCTTTGGCTGAGCTCGACGCCCTCACGGTATCTGTCACACCGACCATCTTCAATAAATGTATAATCTCCCGTTTCCATTGCCTTTCGGGTGTCTCACATCACTGACATGTCTTTGCAGGTTGACGTAACCCCGTGCACCATATTGTACACCATCGACGACTAGAAGGTGGACGTGGGTAAGGCGATGATAATGAAGCTGAAGGAACCATTGTACCACAGCCGGCCTATCCCCCTTGACGCCTTCAAGGTTCCCGTGGCCAGTGTCAAACCAGACCACGAAAATTTGGCTCCTCCAGTACTAGGGGGGATGACGACAAGAACCTGTTGCGGTTTGGCAGTTGCAATGGGTGGATCCTGTTGTGGCCAAAGATTCTGCTTCGTCTGGAGTCGACAGGGAGCACACCCACGATCATGCAGCCTCAGCAAGGTTTGGACATCAACAACCCACATACCCAATTAGCATCAACTGTCGTGCAGGGTGATAGTAGACGGGGTGAGGAAGAGGCTCCATTAGTCTCTGATGATGTCTCCATAGACGAGGATGACGATGAGGATGACGCTAAACAGTATCTCAATACTGGTGCCTATGATGAGTACTCAGGGTTTGAGCATTAGGAGTCGATGCCTGAATTGCCTCCTCTGTAGGCTGAACGTCCGGAAGCAAAGAATCATAGGAAGAGACCGAGGAAAGGCAACAAAGCTACTTCTATGATCCAGCTGCCTCAGTATCCTTGGGTTCTAGACCGTATACCTATCCCCGGTGCCGCAAAATGGCATATCCCCGGTGAACCAATCCTACCTAAGGCAGCGGCAGAGGCCACACACGGCGATCTAAGGAGAATTTATGATGATGTGCTGTAGAGAGAGAAAAGCCTCATCGCCTCAGAAAATCCAGGATACCCACTCTACATGATTAACGTGCCGTGGCAAAGGTCGTACATCCACACATGCCCCACAGACAAGTTCTTCCTTTGATTCGATTACATCTTCGACATGTTTCACTTGAAGAAGCTAGATTTTACGTTTGTCTGCCTTTTTGCCTTCTACATGAACTACATCATCGGGATTGAGCAGATACCTTATATCTATGTCGCTGACCCGTACTTCATGCAACAGGGTTTCTTGGCAGTCTGCGCAGAGCACCTTGAATACGTGAGGGACTACATCGTCGATTTCAAGGTCGCTAATAAGGACAAGGAGGCATTTTTCATGCCTTATCATCCCTTGTAATTCATCCGTGCCAATATCATTCCTTCAATTTCAATCATTCATTTGCACGGGGGAGGCTAATTAATTTGAGGTGTACTTATTTTGCGCAGCGGCGGGCGCCCCGTCCTCATCATCCTTTATCCCCGATACTCCCACGCTCTTTACTTGGGCTCATCGAAGAACATGAACAAAAAGGATTGCACCCACCTCAAGTCTGTTCTCGACAGTGCTATCTTTTACTACAGCGTAAGGGGTGGAGAGATCAAGGACAAGAAGAAAAGGGACGGCAGGCCCGCCTTCGGCCATAAGACCGACTTCTGTTGCATCCCACAACCGAGTGATACTCTTAGTGATGGATTCTATGTCATACACCACATGCTAGAGTACAGACGGGATTAGCAGAACCTTCACATGTCACCTAAATCCGGCGATGCCCATATTCTGCAATGGGCAAAGAACGTAGGAGATATCCCGGATCATCGACTTCGAGCTGAGTTTTATCACATCCAGCATGAACTTGCCCAACTCATTGTGAAGGAGGTCTGCGACAAAACATGTCTGTTCCATGAGGAAGGGAAAATGCGGGAAGACGTCTGAACACGCGTAGCCGCTCAGCATCTCGACCTGAAGCCTTTCACTATGCTCGGGGACTATCTCCCTGACTTGGATGGATGGAACGACATGTTGGAGTGATTGTCGATATATGACAATGTGTCTATTTAGTCCATACTTTCTGAATGAGGAAACTTTGAGTTATGCATGGTGAATCTTTATTTGTGATGTAATTAAACCATCCTCCTCAACTAGTGAAGATCACTCTGGTTAGGGCATTTTGGGTATGATGAACTTTGTTATTTATGCTTATGATATGTTACTTCTATTTTTCCGAAGTCTGTCTCTTTCTGTTGCTCAACATGTTGCATATCATTGACTCATGTGATGATGCAGGTGCATAGATCATCAATGAAGAAGAAATGCAACGCTAGGAGTATATGATGAGTGGCCGGAGTGTCAGGCCCAGGTGTATCAGTTTCTGGTTTCCGAGCGACAACCAGTAGTTAGTTTAGGTTCACGCTAATGCGAGAGAGGGATACGAACTCATGTACTCCATAGTTCCGCTCTCACTCATAGAGATAGCTCTTCTCGCGTATATCATTATTTGGATGGATGACGATGTAGTTGCAAGTAATCGAGACTTGTATCACTATTTTTCGAGATGATGAGGAGAAACCACTTTGTGTTGGATGATGATGATTATGATGACATGATTTGATGAGACTGTCTGTATGTATATGCTATGATTACATTTGTAAGTGTTTGATATGCTAAAGATTATTGTATAAAGCATGTTCAAATACAAAACAAATATGCAGAAAAAAATAGAAACTAATAAAACTAGAAGTAGCGAGGGAAATAAAGTGAGCAGTAGCGCTCTCTTACCCAGTAGCGCGTCCTAGTTAAAAGCGCTACAACTATTAGCAGCAGCGCGTGCAGCCAAAGCCCACTACTGCTAGTCATGTATAGCAGTAGCATGGGACAACACGCGCTACTTCTACATGTTAGCTGTAGCGCCTTATCAGTAGCGTGGCACCCCATGCTACTGCTAGGCAAAATACCCGCGCTACTGCTAGGCTTTTCCAAAGTAGTGCTACGATGGAGTTATTCACGCACGATGGTGAGCATCATGAAATTGGTGATGGGGGAAGGATGGTGATGATGGCGACGAATACCCTTCTCTCGAGCCCCAAATGGACTCTAGATCAGCCCTCGAATGAAGAACAGGAGGTGGCGGCGGCTCCGTATCGTAAAAGGCGATGAATCCTTCTCTTGGATTTTTTTACGCGAATATGTACTTATAGAGTTGGAATTAGGGTCGGAGGAGCTCCAGGGGGTCCACAAGCCTGCAGGGCACGCCCCCAAGGTTTGTGGCCTCTGGGTGGCCCCCCTCTGGTTGATTCTTGCGCCAATATTTTTTACATATTCCAAAAATATTCTCCGTAAATTTTTAGCTCAATCTGAGAACTTTTATTTCTACACAAAAATAACACCATGGAAATTCTGCTGAAAACAACGTCAGTCCGTGTTAGTTCCATTCAAATCATGCAAATTAGAGTCCAAAAGAAGGGCAAAAGAGTTTGGAAAAGTAGATACGATGGAGACATATCATGGTGACCTTGTTCTTGAGCTTGCATGTCGAATTTATATGGTCCAAAGTAGTTTTGATGCATGATATAGCCTCTAGACACTTGTGGGAATAGTTGCTACCAATCTTGTTGTGTTTCGTTCACTCTTATTTTGAGTCACTAAAAATTTCAGAAAGTTTTAGAGAAAAGAAAAGAAATGATGAGTATATTGTTAAGGGGTTCTTCAAGCCGGAATTCAAATCAAAATGAAATTGAGGAGAAGAATAAGCCCAGGTACAACCTTCCTCGTACGGCGGAGGTCCGACCATGTGAATGGCCAAGCGAAGCATTCTTGAGGGCGACTAGAAATTAGGATGATTTCTATTATTTGGCGGAGAATGCAGGCATCACCGACTTCAACCAAGATAAGTGTGAACAATACCTTTTGTTCACTAACACCTTCGTGCAAAATTTTCATTTCCATTCTAGGAGGTCGCCACCCACGGTAGAGTTTATTTATATGATGAGCACAAGGAGATTACGCTTTATGATTTTTGCGAGATTTGCAAATTACCATATGGGGGCAGCGTTAGTGAATGATACGTCTCCAACGTATCTATAATTTTTTATTGTTCCATGCTATTATATTATCTGTTTTGGATGTTTGACATGCATTATTATGCTATTTAATATTATAGTTGGGACCAACTTATTAGCCTAGAACCTAGTGCCAGCTTCTGTTTTTTCCTTCTTTTGAGTTCTACAGGAAAGGAATATCAAATAGAGTCCAAACGGAATAAAACTTTACGATGATTTTTGTTGGACCAGAAGACATACGTAGGACTTGGAGAGGATGGCAGAAGAGTCCCGAGGGCTCCACCAGCCCTTCGGGCGCACCCTAGGGGGGTGCCCCCCGGCCTGTGGCCCCCTCGGCAGTCTTCAAACCCTAATCTTTAGCCTATAAATTCCCAAATATTCCCAAATCAACACAAGCATCCACCAGAATAATTTATCGCTGCCGCAAGCCTCTGTTTCCGCGAGATCCAATCTTGGGGCCTTTTCCGGCATCCTGCCGGAGGGGGGTTCGATCACGGAGGGCATCTACATCAACTCAATTACCCTACCGATGAAGCATGAGTAGTTTACCATAGACCTACGGGTCCATAGCTAGTATCTAGATGGCTTCTTCTCTCTCTTTGATCATCAATACAATGTTCTCCTCGATGTTCTTGGTGTTCTATTTGATGTAATCTTGTTTTGTGGTGTGTTTGTCAAGATCCGATGAATTGTGGATTTATGATCAAATTATCTATGAATATTATTTGAATCATCTCTGAATTCTTATATGCTTGATTTGATATCTTTGTATTTCTCTTTGAAGTATCGGTTTGCTTTGACCAACTAGAATGGTTTTTCTTGCAATGGGAGAGGTGCTTAGTTTTGGGTTCAATCTTGCGGTGTCCTCACCTAGTAACAAAGTAGGGGTAGCGAGGCACATATTGTTATTGTTTCCATGAAGGGTAAAAAGATGGGGTTTTCATCATATTGCTTGAGTTTATCCCTCTACATCATGCCATCTTACTTAAGGCATTACTCCATTCTTATGAACTTAATATTCTAGATGCATGCTGGATAGCGGTCGATGTGTGGAGTAATAGTAGTAGATGCAGGCAGGAGTTGGTCTACTTGACACAGACATGATGCCTATATTCATAATCATTGCCTTGGATATCGTCATAACTTTGCCCTTTTCTATCAATTGCTCGACACTAATTTGTTCACCCACGGTATTATTTTCCTTCAAGAGAGAAGCCTCTAGTGTAACCTATGGCCCCCGGGTCTATTTTGCATCATATATTTTCAGATTTATAAAACAAAAAACCCAAAAATAGCTTGCTGCAATTTATTTAATTTTATTTTGTTTTACATTTTACTAATCTTTTATATCTATCTCTATCAGATCTAATCCTCGCAAGTGACCATGAAGGTATTGACAACCCCTTTATCGCATTGGGTGCAAGTGTTTGATTGTTTGTGCAGGTGCATAGATAGGAGGCTTGTGTGTATCTCCTACTGGATTGATACCTTGGTTCTTAATTGAGGGAAATACTTATCTCCACTTTGCTGCATCACCCTTTGCTCTTCAAGGGAAAAACCAACTCAAGCTCAAGAAGTAGCAGGCAGAATTTTTGGCAACGTTGCTAGGGAGATCTACATCAAGCCTAACAAGTACCCACCATAAAATCTCATCTCTTGCATTACATTATTTGCCAATTGATTCTCGTTTTCTTCTCCCCCACTTCGAAAATGATTTCAGAAAAACACAAAAAGATTTTCCTTTTAATTCGTCTTTCTTTCGTTTGCCTTCTCGTTTGCTTTTTGGTTGCTCGTCTGTTAGATTACTTACTTTTTCACGATGTCTGAAGAAAATACCAAGCTGTGTGACTTTTCCAATACTAATAATAATGAATTTATTAGTACTCCGATTGCTCCCGCCACAAGTGTGAAATCTTATGAAGTTAATGCCGCTTTGCTGAATCTTGTTATGAAAGATCAATTTTTCGGCCTTCTTAGTGAATATGTTGGATCCCATCTAAATACTTTCGTTGAGTTGTGTGATATGCAAAAGAAAAAATATGTGGATAATGATATTTTTATTGAAGCTATTTCCGTTCTCACTACGAGATCACGCTAAAACTTGGTTTCCATCTTTGCCTAAAAATAGTATTGATTCGTGGAATAAGTGTAAAGATGCTTTTATTTCCAAATAGTTTCCTCCCTCTAAGATCATCTCCCTTAGGAACGATATTATGAATTTTAATCAACTTGATCATGAACATGTTGCACAATCTTGGGAGAGGATGAAATTGATGATAAGAAATTGCCCTACTCATGGTTCTCAATGGCATACCGAAAGATCTTCCACTAGTAAAAAAGTGCATGCGATTGAAGAAATTAATACTTTGAGTGGAAAGATGGACGAACTTATGAAATTGGTTGCCAGTAAGATTATTCCTATTGATCCTAATGATATGCCTTTGTCTACTTTGATTGAGAATAATAATGAATCTATGGATGTGAATTTTGGTGCTAGGAACAATTTTGGTAATAACACATATAGAGGTAATTTCAACCCTAGGCCATTTCCTAGTAGTTCCTCTAATAATTATGGTAACTCCTACAAAAATTCTTATGGAAATTGTAATAAGATGCGCTTTGATCTTGAGAAAAATATTAAAGAATTTATTAGTTCGCAAAAAGTTTTCAATGCCATGGTTGAAAAAAAATTGCTCAAGATTGATGATTTGGCTACGAACATTGGTAGAATTTCTCTTGAGATCGATTCTTTGAAAATTTGATCTATGCCACCCAAGCATGATATTAATGAATCTCTGAAAGCTATTAAAATTTCTATTGATGAGTGTAAAGAAAGAACCACTAGGTTGCTTGCTAAGCGAGATTGGTTTGTAAAAGCGTCTTCTTCTAGTTTTTGTGAGAATAATGATGAAGATCTTAAAGTACTTGGTGTGACTCCAATTGACTCTTTGTTTTCTAATATAAATCTTGATAAATATGGGAATGGAGATGAGTCAGCTTTAGCTAGAAGGCATGCCAATGATTCAAAGTTTATAGATCTTAGTGCAAAAATTGATAAAAGTCGGATTGGAGAGGTAAAAACTTTAAGTAGCGATGAACCCACTCATTTGGATTTTAAGGATTTTAATTATGATAATTTTTCTTTGATAGATTATATTTTCTTGTTGCAATCCATGTTGAATTCTCCTCATGCTTATAATCAAAATAAAGCTTTTACTAAATATATCGTTGATGCTATGATGAAATCTTTTGAAGAAAAGCTTGAATTGGAAGTTTCTATCCCTAGAAAACTTTATGATGAGTGGGAACATACTATTAAGATTAACATTAAAGATTATGAGTGCCATGCTTTGTGTGATTTGGGTGCTAGCGTTTCCACGATTCCAAAAACTTTATGTTATGTGTTAGGTTTCCGTGAATTTGATGATTATTCTTTGAATTTGTATCTAGCTGATTCCACTATTAAGAAACCTATGGTAAGGATTAATGATGTTCTTATTGCTGCAAATAGGAGTTATGTGCCCGTGGATTTCATGGTTCTTGATATAGATTGCAATCCTACATGTCCTATTATTCTTGGTAGACCTTACTTAGAACGAATGGTGCAATTATTGATATGAAAGAAGGAAACAATAGATTTCAATGTACATTAACAATACTAGGGAAAACCTTATACACAGAACATTAGCAGTAGCGCGGGCTAAAAATGCACGCCGGTGCTAATTAGCAGCAGCGCGGTGCTTTAAACCGCGCTATAGATACAGTTATAGCAGTAGCGCGCCCGTGTACAAAAGTGCTACTACTAAAATTCCCACGGCTTAGCCGATAGGCTGCACAAAAGCAAATAGAAAAGTAAATGAAAATGAAAGAAATACGAAAAGGTAAAAGGAAAAAAATGTAAATAAAAATAAATGAAAAAGTGGAAAAAAGAGAATTAAGTTGCCATATGAATCTATTATGATGGCTACTTATGGTTTGCATACCAAAGATGACAATACCTATATCTATGATTTATGCCTAGCTAGGGGCGTTAAATAATAGTGCCTGTAGGGAGGCAACCCAATTTTATTTTATTTCTATGTTTTTGGTTTTGTTTTGCAGTAAATACACATTAGTCCCTCTGTAATAATTGTGTTTTGGTGTTTTAATTAGTGTTTGAGCCAAGCAAGACCTTCGGGATGATCTATGGTGATAGTTGATTTCATCTTGCTGAAAAACAGAAAATTTTGCTCCCATTGCCAGAATTTCTAAAAATCATAGAACCGTGGAAAAAGTCTGAATTTTTTTACACAAGATTGATATAAAAATTGCATCTTTTTTCCTAATTTTTAAGAAAATTTTGAGTTACAGAACTATATGAAGTTTTCAGATTGCTACAGACTGTTCTGTTTTTGAAAGATTATGTTTTCTATGTGTTGTTTGCTTATTTTGATGAATCTATGGGTAGTATCGGGGGGTATGAACCATGAAGAAGTTGGAATAGAGTAGATATTACACCAATATAAATAAAGAATGAGTTCACAACAGTATGAAAAAGGTGGTGATTTATTTTCTTATACTAACGGATCTCATTAGTTTTCTTGTTGAGTTTTGTGTTGTGAAGTTTTCAAGTTTTGGGTAAAGATTTGATGGACAACCGAATAAGGAGTGGAAAGAGCCTAAATTTGGGGATTCCCAAGGCACCCCAAGGTAATACTCAAGGACAACCAAGCATCTAAGCTCGGGGATGCCCCGGATGGCATCCCCTCTTTCGTCTTCGTCTATCAGTAAATTTACTTGAGGCTATATTTTTATTCACCACATGATATGTGTTTTGCTTGGAGCGTCTTGGATGATATGTGTCTTTGATTTTTGGTTTTCCACAAGCATCCTTTCTATACACACCTTTTGAGAGAGTCACGCATGAATCGTGGATTTATTAGAATAATCTATGTGCTTCACTTATATTTTTTGAACTAGGCAATTGCTCTAGTGCTTCACTAATATCTTTTTAGAGCACGATGGTGGCCTTATTTTATAGAATTTTTTTAACTCTCATGCTTTACTTATATTATTTTGAGAGTCTCTAAAAATCATGGTAATTTGCTTAGGTTATGAATTTAGTCCTAATATGATGGGCATCCAAGAGGGATATAATAAAAACTTTCATATAAAGAGCGTTGAATACTATGTGAAGTTTGATTCCTTATGATTGTTTTGAGATATAAAGATGGCGATATTAGAGTCATGCTAGTGAGTAATTGTGTATTTATAGAAATACTTGTGTTAAAGTTTGTGACTCCTCAAATTGCCCTATGTCATCGTGAGCAAACAAGTTGGATGCACACCCACTTAGTTTCTTTTTTGCGCTTTCATACACTTATAGCTCTAGTGCATCCGTTGCATGGAAATCCCTACTCACTCACATTCATATCTATTTATGGGCATCTCCATAGTCCGTTAATACACCTAGTTGATGCGAGAGTATCTCCTTTTTGTCTTCTCCACAACCTCCATATTCTATTCCACATATATTGCTATATTCATGGCTCACTCTCATGTATTGCGTGAAAGTTAAAAAAGATTGATGTAACACCCCAGATGTAATTTACCTAATATGTAATCCAACTCTTGCCATTTCCGGCACTAAGTTATTTTATTTTCTCGGGTTCGGGTATTTTGTCTCCGTGTGTTGTTGTCGTTGTCATGCATCTCATATCATGTCATCATGTGCATTGCATTTGCATACGTGTTCGTCGCATGCATCCGAGCCTTTTCCCCGTTGTCCGTTTTGCATTCCGATGCTCCGTTCTCCTCCGGTGGTCATTTCTACCTTCTTTTCGTGTGTGGGGATTAAACATTTCTGGATTGTACCGAGACTTGCCAAGCGGCCTTGGTTTACTACCGGTAGACCGCCTGTCAAGTTTCGTACTATTTGGACTTCGTTTGATACTCCAACGGTTAACCGAGGGACCGAGAAGGCCTCGTGTGTGTTGCAGCCCAACACCCCTCCAATTTGCCCCAAAACCCACCAAAACCCTCTCCATCATCTAGAGCGTTCGATCATGATCGCGTGGCCGAAAACCGCACCTCATTTGGACACTCCTAGCTCCCTCTATACCTATAAATATCACCCCCCTCCGAAATCCACGGTTCTCCCCCCCCCCCCCCCGAAACCCTAAAATCAGATCCGCCGCGCACCGGATGTGTCCGGCCCGCGCCGGACAGTGTCCGCCACCGCCTCCAGCCAATCAGGGAGCGCCACATGGCCCCCCGAGCCCCACTTCACCGCCCAGCGCCGTCGGCCTGCCCGTGCCCAAGGCGGGCCCTCTCCCGGCGCCGATCCGAGCAATCGCGCCCGAGCGCCCCGCCGCCTCCTTCGCCAACTCCGGTGGCCGAAGCCCCGCGCCGCCCCATCCCTCAAGTCCGGCCGGCGAGCCTCAATCCTGCGCCACCGCGACGTCCTCCCCGCCGGTGACCGCACCAACCCCGGCGCGCCTCGCCCTCACCTCGCCGGCCCCATGTCCGGTGACCCCCATGCCCTTCTCCGGCGAGAGATCCGGCCGGCCTCTTCCCGGGCGAACTTCGGCGACGTTGAACCTCGATCCGTGCGCCAGCTACAGTACCGGCCCGGTCCGACCTGGAAACCCTAGATCTCCCTCGGTTGACTTTTCCCTCTCCTCTCAGTATTTTTGTGCAACTTCATCGTGCCGTAACTTTGCATCCGTAGATCCGTTTTGGGCGTGTAGCATATAGAAATGTTCGTCTCAGAGAGTACATCATTTCACCTCATTGCATCATTTTCATTTGAGCTCATCTTGATGCCCGAAATGCTGTTGGAAGAGAGCTATTTGAGTTAATTGTCAGATCTGCTGCACCAAATAGCTATTTGTCATTTTTGCCATGTTTAATGTGTGCATGATATGCTCCCGAGCTCTACATGTGTTTTGTTATATGCTTTGCCATCTTTATAGAAGTGCTATCCATGTATTTTTGTGATATGTGTGGTGAGTAGAACAAGCTTGCAAAGTGGTGCATTCGTTAATGCTGATTTCAGGGACTCAGAAATTTCACTAAGTCCTTGATCTGTTTTTATCAATATGCCTTATGTTCATGTTGTTTCCTAGTGATCCGTGTCTCTTTTGAGAATGATCAGTAAGGATTATTTGTTAATCTTGTAGTGCTATATCCATCCATGTCTTTGTTTGCAATTATGGAGCACCCTAGCTTGAGTAAATCGAGCTCTACTTTTGCAATTTCGTGAATCTGGCCAGATTGTCTACTTGTTAGCGATTTTGCCGAGGATGTTGTTGTTGACACGTCCACGCTATGTTGTTGTTCTTGCCATGTCTAGCTTCTATAATGTGTATTCTAGATGGGTGTATGCTTAGATTGTCAAGACTTGCTCTGTAGTGAGTGCATCGAGCTCGTAAACATGTCTACTCGTTAACAGATTTGCATGCTCCAGTTTTTCACTAAGTCTAAGATCTGAATATGTTTTTGCCCATGTTCACATGCTTGCAATTGTATTTTCTGATCCCTTTTGGCTCAAGGTCACTAAGGAACTTTTGTTAAGCTCTTTGAGTAGCTTCATGCCATGCCTTGATTTTCCATGTTAAGTTTGTTGGAGAACGTAGCAGAAAACAAAAATTTTCCTACGGTTTCACCAAGATCCATCTATGAGTTCATCTAGCAACGAGTGACTGGATGCATCTACATACCTTTGTAGATCGCGAGCGGAAGCGTTCAAAGAACGGGGATGAGGTAGTCGAACACGACGTGATCCAAATCACCGGAGATCCTAGCACCGAACGGACGGCACCTCCGCGTTCAACACACATGCGGTCAGCGTAAAGTCTCCTTCTTCTTGATCTAGCAAGGGGAGAGGAGAGGTTGAGGAAGATGGCTCCTGCAGCAGCATGACGGCGTGGTGGTGATGGAGCTGCAGTACTCAGGCAGGGCTTCGCTAAGCACTATGGAGGAGGAGGAGGTGTTGGAGAGGGAGAAGGAGGCAACCAAAGGCATAGCTCAAAAGCCTTCCTTCCCCCACTATATATAGGAGGGCCAAGGGGGGGCGCCAGCCCTAGGAGATCCAATCTCCTAGGGGGGCGGCGGCCAAGGGAGGTTTCCCTCCCCCCAAGGCACCTAGGGGTGCCTTCCACTAGTGGGACTCCTCCCCTTTGGAAACCCTAGGTGCATGGGCCTATTGGGGCTGGTGCCCTTGGCCCATGTAGGCCAAGGCGCACCCCCTACAGCCCATGTGGCCCCCGGGGCAGGTGGCCCCACCCGGTGGGCCCCCGGGACCCTTCTGGTGGTCCCGGTACAATACCGATAACCCCGAAACTTGTCCCGATGGCCGAAATAGCACTTCCTATATATAATTCTTTACCTCCGGACCATTCCGGAACTCCTCGTGACGTCCGGGATCTCATCCGGGACTCCGAACAACATTTGGGTTACTGCATATACATATCCCTACAACCCTAGCGTCACCGAACCTTAAGTGTGTAGACCCTACGGGTTCGGGAGATATGTAGACATGACCGAGACGACTCTCCGGTCAATAACCAACAGCGGGATCTGGATACCCATTTTGGTTCCCACATACTCCACTATGATCTCATCGGATGAACCACGATGTCGAGGATTCAAGCAACCCCGTATGCAATTCCCTTTGTCAATCGGTATGTTACTTGCCCGAGATTCGATCGTCGGTATCCCAATACCTCGTTCAATCTCGTTACCGGCAAGTCACTTTACTCGTACCGTAATGCATGATCCCGTGACCAGACACTTGGTCACTTTGAGCTCATTATGATGACGCATTACCGAGTGGGCCCAGTGATACCTCTCCGTCATACGGAGTGACGAATCCCAGTCTCAATCCGTGTCAACCCAACAGACACTTTCGGAGATACCTGTAGTGTACCTTTATAGTCACCCAGTTACGTTGTGACGTTTGGTTCACCCAAAGCACTCCTACGGTATCCGGGAGTTACACAATCTCATGGTCAAAGGAAAAGATACTTGACACTGGAAAAGCTCTAGCAAATGAACTACACGATCTTGCGCTATGCTTAGGATTGGGTCTTGTCCATCACATCATTCTCCTAATGATGTGATCCCGTTATCAATGACATCCAATGTCCATAGCCAGGAAACCATGACTATCTGTTGATCAACGAGCTAGTCAACTAGAGGCTTAGTAGGGACATATTATGGTCTATGTATTCACACGTGTATTACGATTTCCGGATAATACAGTTATAGCATCAATAAAGACAATTATCACGAACAAAGAAATATAATAATAATACTTTTATTATTGCCTCTAGGGCATATTTCCAACAGTCTCCCACTTGCACTAGAGTCAATAATCTAGTTACATTGTTATGAATTGAACACCCATGGAATTCTGGTGTTGCTCATGTTTTGCCCTAGGGAGAGGTTTAATCAACGGATCTGCTACACTCAGGTCCGTATGTACTTTACAAATCTCTATGTCTCCATCTTGAACATTTTCACGAATGGAGTTGAAGCGATGCTTGATGTGCCTTGTCTTCTTGTGAAACCTGGGCTCCTTGGCAAGTGCAATAGCTCCAGTGTTGTCACAGAAGAGTTTGATTGGCCCCGACGCATTGGGTATGACTCCTAGGTCGGTGATGAACTCCTTCACCCATATTGCTTCATGTGCTGCCTCCGAGGCTGCCATGTACTCCGCTTCACATGTAGATCCCGCCACGATGCTCTGCTTGCAGCTGCACCAGCTCACTGCTCCACCATTCAACATATACACGTATCCGGTTTGTGACTTAGAGTCATCCAGATCTGTGTCGAAGCTAGCGTCGACGTAACCCTTTACGACGAGCTCTTCGTCACCTCCATAAACGAGAAACATGTCCTTTGTCCTTTTCAGGTACTTCAGGATATTCTTGACCGCTGTCCAGTGTTCCTTGCCGGGATTACTTTGGTACCTTCCTACCAAACTTATGGCAAGGTTTACATCAGGTCTGGTACACAGCATGGCATACATAATAGATCCTATAGCTGAAGCATAGGGGATGACACTCATCTCTTCTTTATCTTTTTCCGTGGTCGGACATTGAGCTGAGCTCAATTTCATACCTTGCAAAACAGGCAAGAACCCTTTCTTGGACTGATCCATTTTGAAATTCTTCAAAATCTTATCAAGGTATGCGCTTTGTGAAAGACCTATGAGGCGTCTCGATCTATCCCTATAGATCTTGATGCCTAATATATAAGCAGCTTCTCCAAGGTCCTTCATTGAAAAACTCTTATTCAAGTAGGCCTTAATGTTGTCCAAAAGTTCTATATCATTTCCCATCAAAAGTATGTCATCTACATATAATATGAGAAATGCTACGGAGCTCCCACTCACTTTCTTGTAAACGCAGGCTTCTCCATAAGTCTGCATAAACCAAAACGCTTTGATCATCTCATCAAAGTGAATGTTCCAACTCCGAGATGCTTGCACCAGCCCATAAATCGAGTGTTGGAGCTTGCACACCTTATCAGCATTCTTAGGATCAACAAAACCTTCCGGCTGCATCATATACAATTCTTCCTTAAGGAAACCATTAAGGAATGCCGTTTTGACATCCATTTGCCATATCTCATAATCGAAGAATGCGGCAACTGCTAACATAATTCGGACGTACTTCAGCTTCGCTACCGGTGAGAAAGTCTCATCGTAGTCAACCCCTTGAACTTGTCGATAACCCTTAGTGACAAGCCGAGCTTTATAGATGGTCACATTACCATCCGCGTCTGTCTTCTTCTTAAAGATCCATTTATTTTCTATGGCTCGCCGCTCAACGGGCAAGTTAGTCAAAGTCCATATATCGTTTTCATACATGGATCCTATCTCGGATTTCATGGCCTCTAGCCATTTGTCGGAATCCGGGCCCGCCATCGCTTCTTCATAGTTCGAAGGTTCACCATTGTCTAACAACATGATTTCCAAGACAGGGTTGCCGTACCACTCTGGTGCGGAACGTGTCCTTGTGGACCTTCGAATTTCTGCAGGAGCTTGATCATAAGTATCCTTATCATCATCATTAACTTCCTCTCTAGTCGGTGCAGGCACCTCAGGAACATTTTCTTGAGTTGTGCCATTTTCCGGTTCAAGAGGTAATACTTCATCAAGTTCTACTTTCCTCCCACTTACTTCTTTCGAGAGAAACTCTTTCTCCAGAAAGAGTCCATTCTTGGCAACAAAGATCTTGCCTTCGGATCTTAGGTAGAAGGTATACCCAATGGTTTCCTTAGGGTATCCTATGAAGACGCATTTTTCCGACTTGGGTTCGAGCTTCTCAGGTTGAAGTTTCTTGACATAAGCATCACATCCCCAAACTTTTAGAAACGACAGCTTAGGTTTCTTCCCAAACCATAATTCATACGGTGTCGTCTCAATGGATTTAGACGGAGCCCTATTTAAAGTGAATGTAGCTGTCTCTAGAGCGTATCCCGAAAATGATAGCGGTAAATCGGTAAGAGACATCATAGACCACACCATATCCAATAGAGTGCGATTACGATGTTCAGACACACCGTTACGCTGAGGTGTTCCAGGCGGTGTGAGTTGTGAAACGATTCCACATTTCCTTAAGTGTGTACCAAATTCGTGACTTAAATATTCTCCCCCACGATCTGATCGTAGGAACTTTATCTTTCGGTCACGTTGATTCTCTACCTCATTCTGAAATTCCTTGAACTTTTCAAAGGTCTCAGACTTGTGTTTCATTAAGTAGACATACCCATATCTACTCAAGTCATCAGTGAGGGTGAGAACATAACGATAGCCACCGCGAGCCTCAACACTCATTGGACCGCATACATCAGTATGTATGATTTCCAATAAGTTGGTTGCTCGCTCCATTGTTCCTGTGAACGGAGTCTTGGTCATTTTACCCATGAGGCATGGTTCGCACGTGTCAAATGATTCGTAATCAAGAGACTCTAAAAGTCCATCAGCATGGAGCTTCTTCATGCGTTTGACACCTATGTGACCAAGGCGGCAGTGCCACAAGTATGTGGGACTATCATTATCAATCTTATATCTTTTGGTACTCACACTATGAATATGTGTAGCATTACGCTCGAGATTCATTAAGAATAAACCATTCACCATCGAAGCATGACCATAAAACATATCTCTCATATAAATAGAACAACCATTATTCTCGGATTTAAATGAGTAGCCATCTCGTAATAAATGAGATCCTGATACAATGTTCATGCTCAAACTTGGCACTAAATAACAATTATTGAGGTTCAAAACTAATCCCGTAGGTAAATGTAGAGGTAGCGTGCCGACGGCGATCACATCGACCTTGGAACCATTCCCGACGCGCATCGTCACCTCGTCCTTCGCCAGTCTCCGCTTACTCCGCAGCTCCTGCTGTGAGTTACAAATATGAGCAACGGCACCGGTATCAAATGCCCAGGAGTTACTACGAGTGCTGGTAAGGTACACATCAATTACATGTATATCAAATATACCTTTGGTGTTGCCGGCCTTCTTATCCGCTAAGTATTTGGGGCAGTTCCGTTTCCAGTGACCCTTCCCTTTGCAATAAAAGCACTCCGTCTCAGGCTTGGGTCCATTCTTTGACTTCTTCCCGGCAGCTTGCTTGCCGGGCACGGCAACTTCCTTGCCGTCCTTCTTGAAGTTCTTTTTACCCTTGCCCTTCTTGAACTTAGTGGTTTTATTCACCGTCAACACTTGATGTTCCTTCTTGACTTCTACCTCTGCTGATTTCAGCATAGCAAATACTTCAGGAATGGTCTTTTCCATCCCCTGCATATTGAAGTTCATCACAAAGCTCTTGTAGCTTGGTGGAAGCGACTGGAGGATTCTGTCAATGACCGCATCATCCGGGAGATTAACTCCCAGCTGAGTCAAGCGTTTATGTAACCCAGACATAGTGAGTATGTGCTCACTGACAGAACTATTTTCCTCCATCTTACAGCTGAAGAATTTGTCGGAGACTTCATATCTCTCGATCCGGGCATGAGCTTGAAAAACCATTTTCAGCTCTTTGAACATCTCATATGCTCCATGTCTCTCAAAATGCTTTTGGAGCCCCGGCTCTAGGTTGTAAAGCATGCTGCACTGAACGAGGGAGTAGTCATCAGCACGTGTCTGCCAAGTGTTCATAACGTCTTGGTTCTGTGGGACGGGTGGATCACCAAGCGGTGCTTGTAGGACATAATCTTTCTTGGTAGCTATGAGGATGATCCTCAGGTTCCGGACCCAGTCCGTGTAGTTGCTGCCATCGTCTTTCAGCTTGGTTTTCTCTAGGAACGCGTTGAAGTTGAGGACTACGTTGGCCATTTGATCTACAAGACATATTGTAAAGTTTTTAGACTAAGTTCATGATAATTAAGTTCATCTAATCAAATTATTAATGAACTCCCACTCAGATTAGACATCCCTCTAGTCATCTAAGTGTTACACGATCCGAGTCGACTAGGCCGTGTCCGATAGTCACGTGAGATGGACTAGTCATCGTCGGTGAACATCTTCATGTTGATCGTATCTTCCATACGACTCGTGTTTGACCTTTCGGTCTCTGTGTTCCGAGGCCATGTCTGTACATGCTAGGCTCGTCAAGTTAACCCTAAGTGTTTTGCATGTGTAAAACTGTCTTACACCCGTTGTATGTGAACGTAAGGATCTATCACACCCGATCATCACGTGGTGCTTCGAAACGACGAACTTTAGCAACGGTGCATAGTTAGGGGAGAACACTTCTTGAAATTGTTGTAAGGGATCATCTTATTTACTACCGTCGTTCTAAGTAAACAAGATGCAAAACATGATAAACATCACATGCAATCAAATAATAAACGTGACATGATATGGCCAATATCACATAGCTCCTTTGATCTCCATCTTGGGGCTCCATGATCATCTTGTCACCGGCTTGACACCATGATCTCCATCATCATGATCTCCATCATCGTGTCTCCATGAAGTTGCTCGCCAACTATTACTTCTACTATATGCCTAACGCGTTTAGCAATAAAGTAAAGTAATTCACATGGCATTTCTCAATGACACGCAGGTCATACAAAAATAAAGACAACTCCTATGGCTCCTGCCGATTGTCATACTCTCGACATGCAAGTCGTGATTCCTATTACAATAGCATGAACAACTCATACATCACATATAGATCATTCATCATTCATCACAACTTTGGCCATATCATATCACAAAGCACTTGCTGCAAAAACAAGTTAGACGTCTTCTAATGGTTGTTGCAAGTTTTACGTGGCTGAATTAGGGTTCTAGCAAGAACGTTTTCTTACCTACGTGAAAGCCACAACGTGATTTGTCAACTTATATTTACCCTTCATAAGGACCCTTTTCATCGAATCCGCTCCAACTAAAGTAGGAGAGACAGACACCCGCCAGCCACCTTATGCAACTAGTGCATGTCAGTCGGTGGAACCGGTCTCACGTAAGCACACGTGTAAGGTTGGTCTGGGCACCTTCATCCCACAATACCGTTGAAGCAAGATAAGACTAGTAGCGGCAAGAAAATTGACAACATCTACGCCCACAACAAATTGTGTTCTACTCGCGCAAGAAGAACTACGCATAGACCTAGCTCATGATGCCACTGTTGGAGAACGTAGCAGAAAACAAAAATTTTCCAACGGTTTCACCAAGATCCATATATGAGTTCATCTAGCAACGAGTGATTGGATGCATCTACATACCTTTGTATATCGCGAGCGAAAGCGTTCAAAGAACGGGGATGAGGTAGTCGAACACGACGTGATCCAAATCATCGGAGATCCTAGCACCGAACGGACGGCACCTCCGCGTTCAACACACGTACGGTCAGCGTAACGTCTCCTTCTTGATCCAGCAAGGGGAGAGGAGAGGTTGAGGAAGATGGCTCCAGCAGCAGCACGACGGCGTGGTGGTGATGGAGTTGCAGTACTCCGGCAGGGCTTCGCTAAGCACTATGGAGGAGGAGGAGGTGTTGGAGAGGGAGAAGGAGGCAACCAAAGGCATAGCTCAAAAGCCCTCCTTCCCCCACTATATATAGGAGGGCCAAGGGGGGGCGCCGGCCCTAGGAGATCCAATCTCCTATGGGGGCGGCGGCCAAGGGAGGTTTCCCTCCCCCCCAAGGCACCTAGGGGTGCCTTCCACTAGTGGGACTCCTCCCCTTTGGAAACCCTAGGCGCATGGGCCTATTGGGGCTGGTTCCCTTGGCCCATGTAGGCCAAGGCGCACCCCCTACATCCCATGTGGCCCCCGGGGCAGGTGGCCCCACCCGGTGGGCCCTCGGGACCCTTCCGGTGGTCCCGATACAATACCGATAACCCCGAAACTTGTCCCGATGGCCGAAATAGCACTTCCTATATATAATTCTTTACCTCCGGACCATTCCGGAACTCCTCGTGACGTTCGGGATCTCATCCGGGACTCCGAACAACATTCGGGTTACTACATATACATATCCCTACAACCCTAGCGTCACCGAACCTTAAGTGTGTAGACCCTCGGGGTTCGGGAGATATGTAGACATGACCGAGACGACTCTCCGGTCAATAACCAACAGCGGGATCTGGATACCCATGTTGGTTCCCACATACTCCACGATGATCTCATCGGATGAACCACGATGTCGAGGATTCAAGCAACCCCGTATGCAATTCCCTTTGTCAATCGGTATGTTACTTGCCCGAGATTCGATCGTCGGTATCCCAATACCTTGTTCAATCTCGTTACCGGCAAGTCACTTTACTCGTACCGTAATGCATGATCCCGTGACCAGAAACTTGGTCACTTTGAGCTCATTATGATGACGCATTACCGAGTGGGCCCAGTGATACCTCTCCGTCATACGGAGTGACAAATCCCAGTCTCGATCCGTGTCAACCCAACAGACACTTTCAGAGATACCTGTAGTGCACCTTTATAGTCACCCAGTTACGTTGTGACGTTTGGTACACCCAAAGCACTCCTACGGTATCCGGGAGTTACACGATCTCATGGTCAAAGGAAAAGATACTTGACATTGGAAAAGCTCTAGCAAACGAACTACACGATCTTGCGCTATGCTTAGGATTGGGTCTTGTCCATCACATCATTCTCCTAATGATGTGATCCCGTTATCAATGACATCCAATGTCCATAGCTAGGAAACCATGACTATCTGTTGATCAACGAGCTAGTCAACTAGAGGCTTACTAGGGACATATTATGGTCTATGTATTCACACGTGTATTATGATTTCCGGAAATACAGTTATAGCATGAATAAAGACAATTATCATGAACAAAGAAATATAATAATAATACTTTTATTATTGCCTCTAGCGAATATTTCCAACAAAGTTCCCGTAGCATATAGTTTTCTTGCTCCAAAGTGTGCTACCTGATCTGAAATTCCAGACGAGTGTTAATTTCACTAAGTCTGAAACATGTTTATCAATTGCACTTTTGCCATGCTTGTTTGAACCTGTTAATGGATGAATTCGCCGTAGTTCAGTGTTCATATTTTGTCGAGCATCATGAGTGGATCCCTGCCATATATTTGTTTGCCATGTTTGAGTGCTGTAGCATAATTATCACGATGCATTTAGATGGCTACTTGCTGTTTATTGCAGACCGGTGCCATATTTGTTTTGCTTGCCATTTCCAAACCGTGCATCTGATTCCGGTGATCTTTATATCGATTTCAACCGAAATCACTTCATCTTTCCAGTGGAACTCTTGGATTTCCAAGTTCAGGCCAGGTTCTATCATTCCTTCTCAAATCTTGCATATGCATCACATACCGCATCCCGCATAGCATACCATGTTTGCATCATGTTGTTTTGAGTTTTACACGTGGTTGATTGTGTCCTTTTTGCTTGTTTGTCTTGTTTGGGTAGAGCCGGGAGACAAGTTCGCTAACAAGGAGCCCGTTGAGTTTGCTTTCGAGGATCCAGTCAACTCTGACAACTTTGCAGGCAAGATGATCATACCCTCGAAATCACTTCTATCTTTGCTTTGCTAGATGCTCGCTCTTTTGCTATGCCTATGCTACGATGCCTACCACTTGCTTGCCATGTCAAACCTCTAACACACTATGTCCTAGCAAACCGTTGATTGGCTATGTTACCGCTTTGCTCAGCCCCTCTTATAGCGTTGCTAGTTGCAGGTGAAGATTGGAGATCGTTCCTTGTTGGAACATTATTTTCTTGTTGGGATATCATTATATTATCTTGTTATCTTAATGCATCTATATACTTGGTAAAGGGTGGAAGGCTCGGCCTTTTTGCCTAGTGTTTTGTTCCACTCTTGCCGCCCTAGTTTCCGTCATGTCGGTGTTATGTTCCCGGATTTTGCGTTCCTTACGCGGTTGGGTGATAATGGGAACCCTTTGTCAGTTTGCCTTGAATAAAACTCCCCCAGCAATGCCCAACCTTGGTTTTACCATTTGCCACCTAGCCTCTTTTTTCCCTTGGGTTTCCGGAGCCCAAGGGTCATCTTATTTAAACCCCCCGGGCTAGTGCTCCTCTGAGTGTTGGTCCAACCTAGAGCCCCTTGCAGCGCCACCTCGGGGAAACTCGAGCGCTGGTTTTAGTTGTACGGATTGCTTATCCGAGTGTGCCCTTAGAACGAGATATGTGCAGCTCCTATCAGGATTTTTCGGCACATTCGGGCGGTGTTGCTGGATTTGTTTTACCCAGTCGAAATGTCTTGTAACCGAGATTCCGAGTCTGACCGGGTCTTCCCGCTAGAAGGAATATCCTTCGTTGACCGTGAGAGCTTGTCATGGGCTAAGTTGGGACTCCCCTGCAGGGATTTGAACTTTCGAAAGTCGTGCCCACGGTTATGGGCAGATGGGAATTTGTTAATGTCCGGTTGTAGATTAACTTGAACCTTAACTTAATTAAAATGAATCAACTGTGTGTGTAACCGTGATGGTCTCTTCTCGGCGGAGTCCGGGAAGTGAACACGGTGTTGGAGTAATGTTTGCCATAGGTTGTTCTCTAGTTCTTCGTTCATGCTTTGCCTTCTCTTCTCGCTCTCTTTTGCGAACAGGTTAGCCACCATATATGCTAGTCGCTTCCTGCAGCTCCACTTATTACCTTGCCTTACGTATAAGCTTAAATAGTCTTGATCGCGAGGGTGCGAGATTGCTGAGTCCCTATGGCTCACAGATTACTTCCAAACCAGATGCAGGACCCGATGATTCCGTTCCAGATGATGCGCTTGAGCTCAAGTGGGAGTTCGACGAGGACTCACGCCATTACTATGTGTCTTTCCCTGATGATCAATAGTGGTGCCGAGTTGGGGCGATCGGGAGCATGTCGCATGTTGGGGTTGATCTTTTATTTTGGTACCGTAGTCGGACCATGATTGTATTGGTTGATGTAATGCTATTTATGTACTTTGTGTGAAGTGGCGAGTGTAATCCATCTATGTTACCTTTCCCTTTATTATCTATATTACATGGGATGTTGAGAAGATTACCTTACTTGCGACATTGCTTTCAATGCGATTATGCCTCTAAGTCGTGCTTCGACACGTAGGAGATATAGCCGCATCGAGGGCGTTTCAATTGGGAACATAAAAAGTACGAAACAATTGCTTGGCTTATCATCGAGGTTGTGCATGATAAAATACTTTTTGTGATGAAGATGGATCATAGCCAGACTATATGATTTTGTAGGGATAACTTTCTTTCGCCATGTTATTTTGAGAAGATACGATTGCTTTAATAGTATGCTTGAAGTATTATTTTTTTATGTTAATATTCAAATTTTGTTTTGAATCTTATGAATCTGAATATTCATTCCACAATAAAGAAAATTACATGGATAAATATGTTAGGTAGCATTCAACATCAAAAATTCTGTTTTTATCATTTACCTACTTGAGGACGAGTAGGAATTAAGCTTGGAGATGCTTGATACGTCTCCAACGTATCTATAATTTTTAATTGTTCCATGCTATTATATTATATATTTTGGATGTTTTGTATGCATTATTATGCTATTTCATATTATTTTGGGGACTAATTTATTAACCCACAGCCTAGTCCCAGTTTATGCTTTTTCCTTGTTTTTGAGTTTAACAGAAAAGGAATATCAAACGGAGTCCAAACGGAATATAATTTTATGATGATTTTTCTTGGACCAGAAGACACATGTAGGACTTGGAGAGGAAGCCAGAAGAGTCCCGAGGGTCAACAAGCCCCCAGGGGACGCTCTAGGGGGGCTCCCCGGGCTTGTGGGCCCCTCGGCACTGTTCCAACCTAGCCTATAAATTCCCAAATATTCCCAAACCAATATAAGCATCCACCGAAATACTTTTTCGCTGCCACAAGCCTTTGTTTCCGCAAGATCCCATCTTGGTGACTTTTCCAGCATCTTGCCAGAGGGGGATTCGATTGCGGAGGGCATCTACATCAACTCTAGTGCCTTACCGATGAAGCGTGAGTAGTTTACCATAGACCTACGAGTCCATAGCAAGTAGCTAGATGGTTTCTTCTCTCTCTTTGATCTTCAATACAATGTTCTCATTGATATTCTTGGAGTTCTATGTGAGGTAATCTTCTTTTGCAGTGTGTTTGTCCAGATCTGATGAATTGTGGACTTATGATCAGATTATCTATGAATATTATTTGAATCTTCTCTGAATTCTTATATGCATGGTTTGATATCTTTGTTTTTCTCATTGAATTATTGGTTTGGTTTGACCAACTAGATTCGTTTTTCTTGCAATGGCAGAGGTGCTTAGTTTTGGGTTCAATCTTGCGGTGTTCTCACCCAGTGAAAAAGTAGGGGTAGCGAGGCACATATTTGTATTCTTGCCATCAAGGTGTTTTCATCATATTGCTTGAGTTTATCCCTCTACATCCACTACGGGAAACAGTTAATTTGTGGCCTGGCGAGTACAGACGACAGAGTGAAATACAGACGGCAAAGAGTTTGCCGTCGGCCGGCTGATGGCAAACATAGATGGCAAAGAGGGTCGCGGCAAAGGCTGCTTTGCCGTCAGCTTTTCATCGGGCAGATGGCAAAGAATTTGTCGACAGCCAACTACAGATTTGCCGTCTGCCGCAAAAATAACAGATGGCAAAGTATGCACTCTTTGCCGTCAGGCAAAATGTTTTCTTTTCCGTCATCCGGACCAAAATACAGATGACGAAGATTGTATTTTATTTTTTAAAAAATATGTCAGTCAAATCGTTCACAGGGTGGCTTCTGCTTTGGTGGTCACCGGAGTTGCCAACTCCGTCAACTTCTGCCACTGCCGGACGAGCTTCAGCGCTTGGGACAAGAAGCGAGAGGCTGCCACGGCAGGGTTTGGTCTCCGGTGAGGTCTGGTGAGGGACGGCCGCAGTGGGGTCCGGTGAGTGATGGCTGCGGTGTGGTCCGGCGAGGGGCGGCCATGGCGGGGTCTGGTGAGGGATGGTCATGGCTGTGTTCCGTGAGGGGAGGAACGAAAGAGTGTGGGGAGTCTCGAGCGCAGCGGGGTCCGACGAGGGGAAGACACAGAGTAGTTCGGCGAGGGTCAGCCACACGCGTACGAGGAGCCGCCCGTCTCTGGCGGCAGCGGTTGACTTGCCGCACTGGTCGCCTGTCCGGCGCGTGGTGCCTGCCGGCGCTGGTGCCCGCCTGGACAAGGAGAGTCGGGGGAGGAGGTGAGACCTCAGGTGGCGTAGAGGCATGCGTGCGGGAGGGGTGCGCGAGAGGCAACAGACCGCACTAGAGGCGTGCGACGGCGATGCGCCGGCCTAAGGGAGCACGGGCGGGGGCCTCTTGGGGGGAGCACCGGGGCGGGCCTCTCGGTGGGATTTGTGGCTGTCGTGGGTGAGAGGACGGGCGAGGTGGGTGGGGCCGTTCGGTTGCGTCGGTGGGTGGACAGAGAAAGAGAATGTGGGGAGAGAGAGAGGATGTGGGGGCATGCGAGAGATGCGGGAGACATCGAGTGGTAAGGATCATGCCACCTCATCGATCCAGGAGATCGATCCGCGAGGTGTGTTTTCTATTACAGACGACAAAGAGCATATTTTCCTGTCTGTAATATCTTTGCCGTCTGTGCTTTATATTATAGATGGCAAAACATGCTCTTTGTCGTCTGTAACGAAAAAATGCAGACGACAAAGATCTTTGCCATCTGTGATTTGCTTTGCAAACGGCAAAGTGACCGTTTTGTCGTCTGTGTTTTTTTTGCAGACGGCAAAGTGAGCGATTTGCCGTCTGTGTTTTTTTGTAGATGACAAAGTCTATTTTATCGTTAGTTTTTCTTTGCCATCTGCTGATGACGGCAAACCTTTTCTTTGCCGTCTTCCCGACAAAAAGCTAACGACAAAGACGCCTCCTGACGGCAAATTAACTATTTCCCGTAGTGATCATGTCATCTTACTTAAGGCGTTACTCCGTTCTTATGAACTTAGTACTCTAGATGCATGCTAGATGACGGTCAATGTGTGGAGTAATAGTAGTAGATGCAGGCAGGAGTCGGTATACTTGACACAGACGTGATGCCTATATTCATAATTATTGCCTTGGATATCGTCATAACTTTGCTCCTTTCTATCAATTGCTCGACAGTAATTTGTTCACCCACCGTATTATTTTCCTTCAAGAGAGAAGCGTCTAGTGAAACCTATGCTCCTCGGGTCTATTTTCCATCATATATTTTCAAATATATAAACCAAAAAAACCCAAAAATACCTTGCTGGAATTTATTTACTTATATTTTATTTAATATTTTATTAATCTTTTATATCTATCTCTATCAGATCTCATCCTTGCAAGTGACCGTTAAGGGATTGACAACCCCTTTATCGCGTTGGGTGCAACTGTTTGATTGTTTGTGCAGTTGCATAGATTGGAGGCTTGCGTGTATCTTCTACTGGATTGATACCTTGGTTATTAACTAAGGGAAATACTTATCTCTACTTTTTTGCATCACCCTTTCCTCTTCAAGGGAAAACCAACACAAGCTCAAGAAATACTAGTGAACCACGTCCTAGAGACGTGGAAGACTTTATTGATGAAACTATTATAGGGGAAGAGAGAGGGGTGTCAGAAGCGAGAGTGGCTAGCTTACATTTTCCTATTTTATGCTATTATTAATTATTTGCTGGGAGATGGTTGATTGGTCGTGGGAAGAGCGGAGGTCGTAGTGCCCCGGACCTTGCTATTTTGCGCCATGCTTTATATTGTGATAGAAATCTTAGTTTGGGCGCTATTGTTGCTCATCGGTTAAACACAAACAGAATGAAGGGTCCCTTCTTTGGAGGTATATCTATGCCTCCCACCTTGGTAGACGCTTTGAGATACCTATTACACATGATGAGGAGGAGGAGATGCTGCTACCCACTACATATTTGAACTACAATAGTATGCTAGCGAACAATTTTATTAAGAAAGATAAGGACAAGAGACTCCTCTACAACCTAGTATTTAGCCATGATACTTGTGGGACTATTATTCTGCCTTCTTCATTCAGGAAGGTACACTATTATGCCCGTGGACATCTACAGATTTTGGGTTCTTCCACCCCCCCCCCCCCCAGTACCTGAGTCAGCACCAGTTCCTGACCCGTATTAGGAGCATGTTTTTAGTGGGAGTCACTGGAGCTCGCCAACCAGTGGAACCCTCAGGACCCTTCGGAGTATCAAGGAGAGGGTTACTTTGAGCCATGGCCCTAGACCAACTTAAGCCAACAGCCTAATCTTGGGGGAGTATGTATTTCTCACCAACATTACATTCATGTTCACACACTCATTTCAGTTATCGGTGTTCAAACTTTTTCATTGTATTATCCATGTTAATTTTATTTTTCTTGCCTTCTTCTTGTGTGTTTGAAAAACTTTGAGAAAATAAAAAATTAGTTCTCACTTCTTTTTAGTTTTTCTTTCTAGCTTATTTAGTTCTTGTTTTGCTTGTTGGGAAGCATTCCCATGTAAATAGTTTTTCGCGTTCTTGTTTTACTTTCTTCAGAAAAACAAAAACTCCAAAAAATATTTTAGTGTGCTTCTTGAAATTCTTTTTCCTTTCTTTTGGTCGTAAGGAGAAGACCATGATGAAAATGTTGAATGGCTCTCATATGCATTATTGTTGATCTAACAAAGAGCCCATATTACCTTGTCTTCTCCTTTGAATAAATGCTTACAGATTCCAGCTTAGTCCAATGCACCTGCACTATTATTATTATTCACACCGTTCGATCATGCAAGTGAAATGCAAGAATGATGATATATGATAAAATGATTGAGATGGAGATGGAGAAAAGCTGGTACGAACTCGACCTATTTTGTTTTTGTAAAGGGATTTTTACATCTGTGCCCTAGGTTTCTTAGCTCTACTCATTCATCCCCATGCTCTTAACTTTTGCTCACTTTTGCTCACTCCCTTGCCTGAAACCCTCGTAAATGGTCACAACAGATGATGCCGTCGGGTCAAACCATTGACCGTTAACTATAACGAGTGGGGTCGCCTTGAGACAATTCAGATGAGCTTGTCTGAGGGATACCCTTGTCTGAACTCTGAACCTCGAGCAACAACAGCACCAGGCCGCTCTGCCCCCTCCGCCACCATCGTGTAGCCTCTGCCGCCATCGTGCCCTCCAACCACTAACCCCATTTCGCCTCCGCCACTGTCGTGCCCTCCTCTAGATCTACCCCCACACCCCCTCATGATTAAGCAGCAATGTGAGGGGAGTAGGTTCTCAAGCCCATCGACCGTGGAGAGGATTGGGTCGAATCGGTGGTGGATAAATCATGGATTACACCTAGGTAATTGTCTCTTCCCCTCTAACGTATTTGTTGGTTCATACATTCGGCCCTATTTGACAGCTAGTCGCGTGAATCAATCAAATTTTGCTGAATTGTTCCCAGCCTAACTGTAACTTCTCCTTATTTGAATCGAATAGGATTGATCGCGCGCTTGCTTTCCGGCTGGCAGTTAGGATGGAAGTTAGTATGTTGCGCGGTAGAAAACCGCATATGATTACTGGATTTTTCTATCCAAAGGTGGTAGAAACAAGTATGTCATTGAATGATTTGATCGCGACGCTCCAAAATTCTTAATATGGGTGGAGCCCTGCCGATGTTGTTGAACTGAAATTTTTCAGCAGTACCGAGCAAAAATTTCTCCCACTAACTTGCGATGAGCATTCTGAATTGCTCTTTAGTTTGAATGTTGAAAGGCACTTCAGTAAAATCCTTATCGAGGTGCTTCAGCCCCGCAATGAACGTGACAATGGTAAATATTCTGTCTCTTCTAACAGCAAGCGCCCCGACACTCCTTGTAGGTCAAAACCAAGCAAAGCTACTGGTTCTGAAATTCACAATATTTCTGCTATAGCTTCTTATGGTGCTTCTCATGTCGCTGTTGCGGCCAATGTACAGCAAGATGTAGAGCTAGACGAAGAGGTGCCTCGAAATGATGATCAGGATGAGAATATGTTCCCTGGTCTTGTAGATACTGTCAGTAAACAAGCAATGGAAGATGAATATCAAGAGCAACCTATCATCCGTACTAGATTTGATGACACTGGTGATGAAGAGAGGTAGGAGAACATAGACAACCTAGTTTTAGGTGAATATGGTTGTGAGGACATGCCAACAATTGAGTGGAACAGGGAAGATCCTCAGCAACTGTCAGTGCCATATTCCAATCGATGGTGGACTATCGTAATGCAATGACTATATATTACATTCTCATTGAAAATATATATGTGGTTGATAGGAGCCAACAAGGTTCACTATTCATTTCCCATATGATAGGTGTAGATGGAGGTTGCATGCATCAAATATGTTGAGGAGCAAGTTCATTCAGGTCTGTGTATTTCAATTTATACTAATTCATTTTATTTTCAGATCATTGTGTAATGTTTTTTAACAATATTTTGTTTGGGTCCCATTTCATTTTAGATAAAAAAGAACACACACCAGCACACATGTCCACCTGGAGGGGGAGGATGGAAGGCTAAAACAAAGCTAGCAAAGACTAGGTGGTTGGTAGATGCAATTTTGGATTGGTTGAGAGAAACACCAACACTTGGTCCAACAACACTCCATGGGAAGCTATTTGAGAAGTACAAGACTGATATACCTTACACGAGGATTTTCTTCGCTAAGGAAATGACTCTTGACAAGATTAATGGTCCTTGGAATGAGAGCTTTCAGTTGCAATACACATTTAAATATAAAGTGGAAGCTGCTAGTCTAGGGAGTGTTGTAGAGATTGACAAGCATACAGTTACATACAAAATAAATGGGAAGTCATTTCAGAAGGAGTGCTATAGGATGGCTTTTGTTTGTTTCAAGGCTTGTTGGCAAGGGTTTCTTGATGGTTGCATTCCTATTTGGCTGTTGATGCAACTGCTTCGAATGGAAGGTGGAGAGGACAACTAGTGGCAGCTTCTGCAGTTGATGGACACAACTGGCTATTCCTAGTTGCATTTGGTGTGGTGGAGGCAGAGTCTGAGGATAGTTGGGTCTGATCTCTACAGCAGTTGCACAACCTTATAGGTACACCCCCCAGGTTTAGCTATACACACAGATGCTTCCAAGGGTTTGGACAGTATAGTGGAAATTGTATTCCATGGAGTGGAGCATAGGGAATGCATGCGACACCTGGCGCAGAATTTCTAAAACAAATCCAAAGTTAAAGTGTATGATGAGAACTTATGGCCAGCATCATACACATGCAGTGAGAGGAAGCATGAGCATCATTTGAGAGTGTTGTATGCTCACAATCCTCTGGTGAAGGAGTACCTAGAAGCACATCTTGGAAAGTTGTGGTCAAGAAGCAAATTCAATGAAATCTGCATAGTAGACTATGTGACCAGTAACCTGGCAGAGTGTTTCAATGCAAAGATCAAATCATTGAAAGGGCTTCTGATATGGCAAATATTTGATAAGATTCGGCAGATGATCATGATAAAAATGGCTCTTCGCGAAAGAATTGCAGAAACAGAATATGTTGACCATCTTATGCTCCCATCTCTTGTTAAGTCATTGCATGACAAGGCAAGAGGCCTGAATTTGAAATGCATTCGAGCGGCGAACCACGAGGCCGAGGTAAGATATACTGACAGTAAAAACAGGGAATGGAGATATCCAGTTAACCTAGAAACTAGGGAATGCAGTTGTAGGCAATGGCACCTCCATGGGAAGCCATTAACACATGCCCTACATCTGATGACTGTTATAGGTGGTGAAGATGGTGAAGTTGATCAATACATCTCTGAATATTTTTCTGTTGCCAAATTCAGGGCTGCTTATGCTTCCAATGTGCCTGCACTCTTGGGGAAGACCAATTGAACATAGTAGATCCAGGGTTCAAACTACATTCTCCTCTACTGACTAGACCACTAGGAAGACCAAGGAAGAACATGATCAGAAGAGGTGAAGAGGGTCGTGTAAAAAGACAGCGTACGTGCAGAAAAAGTGGAACCCTAGGGCACATTGCTAGGAAATGTACCAATCCAGTGGATGCTTCATTTGGAGAAGGGAAACAATGGGAGCAACAAATGTAGAGCAGAATGCAACATTAGAGCAGATTGAAGCTAAAACAAAGGATAATGTAGCATTAGAGAAGATTAGGAGAATGAAGCAGCAAAGCAGATTGCAGCTAATTCAGAGGAGAATGAAGCAGCAAAGCAGATTGTAGCTCATTCAGAGGAGAATCAAGCAACTGAATTAGCACTGCGGGAAGCTTGGTATGTGTGCAATGATGACCCTCAAGTATAGGGGATCAATTGTAGCTCTTTTCAATAAGAGTGTCAAATCCAACGAGGAGCAGAAGGAAATGACAAGTGGTTTTCAGCAAGGTAATCTCTGCAAGTGCTGAAATTGTATGTAGCAGTGTAGTTTGATAACAAGATAATTTGTAGCAAGGTAGCCCAATCCTTTTGAGGCAAAGGACATGCCAAAACGGTCTCTTAAAATAAGCAAAGTGTTCTTGATGGTACACGGGATTTTCATCTAGTCACTTTCATCATATTGGTTTGATTTTTGTTCGGTACTTTGATAATTTGATATGTGGGTGGACCGGTGCTTAGGTGTTGTCACTCTAACCAGAGGATTAAACTTTTGGATCCAATCGGTCCCTTACGGAATAGCGCATAAACTAGGGTTTAAGATTCTGTCACTCTTGCAACCCATCATCTAATTGCTACTCCACAATGCATTCCCTTAGGCCCAAATATGATGAAGTGTCATGTAGTCCATGTTCACATGACACCACTAAGGGAAGCACAACATACATACTATCAAAATATCAAACACATATCAAGTTCACATTATTACTTGCAACATGATTTCTCCCGTGACCTCAAGAGCAAAATTAACTACTCACAAATGATAATCATGATCAAGATCAGAGGGGTGTTAAATAACATATTGGATCTGAACATATACTCTTCCACCAAATAAACCATATAGTAACCAACTACAAGATGTAATCAACACTAGTAATCACCCACAAGCACAAATCTATAGTTCCGGTAACAAGATTGAACACAAGAGATGAACTAGGGTTTGAGAGGAGATGGTGTTGTTGAACATGTTGATGGAGATTGCCCTCCCGAAGATGGGAGAGTTGTTGGTGATTATGATGATGATGATTTCCCCCTCCGGCAGGGAAGTTCCCCTGGCGAAATCGCTCCTCCGCAGAGCAAAAGTGCTCCTGCCCAAGTTCCGCCTCAAGAGGGCGACGCTCCGTATCGAAAGTCCTCTCCTGAATTTTTCTATGTCAAAATGACTTATATACCAGAAGATGTGCACAGGAGGTGGGCCTGGATTAGCACAACCAACCAGGGCACCCCTGGGCTCCCTTGCGCGCCCAGGTGGGTTGTGCCCACCTGGTCGGCCCCCTCTGGTAGTTATTTGCTCCAATATTCTTCATATATTTGATAAAAAATCTTAGTGAAGTTTCAGCTTGTTTGGAGTTGTGCAGAATAGGTGGCCTGACATAGCTTTTCTAGGTGCATATTTCCAGCTGCTGGAATTCTCCCTCTTTGTGTATATCTTGCATATTATGAGAGAAAAGGCATTAGAATTACTCCAAAAAGCATTATTATGGATAAAAACATCATAAATAACAGTAAGAAAACATGATGCAAAATTCACGTATCAACTCCCCCAAGTTTAGACCTTGCTTGTCCTCAAGCAAAAAGTGAAATCAAAAAACATTTCCACATGCTTAGAGAGAGAGAGAGGTGTCGATAAAAATAAAGTACGGACATAGAAGCATCATGTTCATTATTATAACAGCAACAAACTTAAACATAAAGCTTTTATCATAATGCTCTTATCACAGACTTCTCATGAATAAGTGATAATTCATCACACTATTGAAGTATTAAGCAAAAACTCTATTAAAAACCAACAAACTATGTTCTTAGTCAACTTTGCAACTAAAATTCATCATCTTTCAGGAAGGGTCACGTATCGGAGCCTTTAGTTAAGTCCACATACTCAACCATCATATAGTCTTCTATGATTACTAACACTCACCGCGTACACATGAGCAAAACGTTTCAACCAGACACATAGAAAGATAGGGGCTTATAGTTTCGCCTCCCAACGTATTCACCTCAAGGGTGATGTCAACAATAATAACTCATGCTATCTATATTCAACTAGACATATGTTCCTAGATCTTTCCTCACCACATACTACTTGTCAAATGAGAAAAATAAAAAGGAATAGAAGGAAAACTTTGACTCTTTGCATAAAAGTAAATACATAAAAGTAAAAGATAGGCCCTTCGCAGAGGGAAGCAGAGGTTGCCATGCGCTTATTTGTTTGTATGCTCAACCCTTTAGCGCAAAAGAACATCACGTTGCGTTGCCCCTTGCGATAGAGACCTTTATTATGTAGTCTGCCTCTTTTATTGTTCACCATCACAAGTTCATGCAACGCTCAATTTTCTCTTACACTAAATGATCTCACACTTTTAGAAGCATTTTTTATTGCCTTTTTGAACCGATGACAACTTACTTGAGGGATCTTGCTCAATCCCTAGGTAGGTATGCTGGACACTTGAAAATAAGATTTGGTTTAAGGGGTTTTGGATGCGCAAGTAGTATCTATACTTACTGTGGATTTTTTGGCTAGCAAAGATAGGGGCAAGCACCACATGTTAAAGGATCCATGACAATATGACTTCTATGTGAATATAAACAAACATAAACCATTAAGTTGTCTTCCTTGTCCAACGTCAACAATTTTGGCATATAATAATTTGATGAGGGCTCACAATCGAAAAAGATATCTAGGATAGTATATATTTATATATGATTCTTCTCTTACCTTTTTAATTATTTCATGAGTTGCATCATTAACTAATGCTATGTTTGTCAATCTCTAATAAAATTTTCTACTTATACTTTTCCTTATGTGGTGTCATCACCTACCATAAGATTAGTATATGATCTTTTGCTTCCTTATTTCTTTTCTTTTATTTGCAACATGAAAGTAAAGAAATGAAAACCTGAAACTAAACTTTATTATATATCTTGCACATGTTTACAAGGATAGACCACTAAGAAAACTCTCAAAGAAGAAAGGATCGCACTAAACTTTTAGGCATCTTAAGCAAAAGATCAAACTAAAAAAAGTAATGGAAAAAAGATAGTGGAATGACACGATACCGGGGAACCTCCACAAAGCTTGGCGGAAGCCCAGGGGAGTGCCTATACCCGATCCTCAATTTTCTTTTGGTGGTGAAGAAGATGATGGTGGTGATGGCAATTGTGCCTTCAACTTTTTTATATTGTAGTTGAGGAGAGAAATTTCCTCCTTTAAATCATCGACTTCCAGCTCCAGCTTCAAGGTCTTGTCAGATAAATCCCCTTTGCTTTTCTGTCGAAAATGAAAAGGAATAGATTGGTTTTTAGACCGGTTAGCTCTCCTAGGGAGACTTGACTTCTTGAACTCCACGTGCATATCCCCAGGTTGAGGTAGAGGAACATCCTCCTCCTCCGAGCTTGAATCATTGATCCTCATCAAGTGAGCATCCTCCTCGTCATCTGTAGTTCGACCATAAGGAGATAGATCTCCGTAGGTCTTTGGGCCAGCAATGAGATGTGGGGCATAGCTCTCTGCGTCAGAGTCATGGGACGACATATTTTCAGAACTGCACAGAAAACACAAAGAAAGAAGAATAGAGGATTTCTCCGCGATACAGTGGTTAACAGGTTCGAGAAGTATATATATATTTATTTATTTATTTATTTATTTTGGGGAACAAGCAAACTGTATAAAATCGGAGTACGGAAGGCATCCCAGGTGGCCACAGCCCACCTGGGTGCACCAGGCTTGAGTCTTGGGACGACATATTTTCAGAACTACATAGTAAACAACAAGAAAGAAGTACAAAGGATTTCTCCGTGATATGGTGGTTAACAGGTTCGAGAAGTATATATAGATTTTTTTATCTTGGGGAACAAGCAAATTGTAGAAACTCGGAGTCTGGAAGGTGTCCTAGGTGGGACAACCCACCTAGGCGCGCCAGGCTGCCTGGCGCACCCTGGTGACTTGTGCCTACCAGGGTACGCTTCCTGGAAGTTTCTTATTTTCCTATTTTTCTAAATATTCCAAAACTGACAAAAAATATTTTTGCGGATTTTTCGGAGTCCATTTACTTACCGTATCACGTACTTCCTTATTTTCACGATTTTGGAGTGTTCCGGAAGGACTCTTTTATGTGTTCTTTGGTGTCATAGTTTGGATAATATTAGTTTCAACATTAATGGGCTTACCTGAGATATAATGTTTTATTCGTTGCCCATTGAAAACCTTTGGGTTAGTACCTTCGGCGTTCTTTATTTTGATGGCCCCAGACTGATAAACCACCTCGATAACATAGGGACCTTCCCATTTTGAGAGGAGTTTTACTGCAAAGAATCTAAAACGAGAGTTATACAAAAGAACATATTCTCTGACTTTAAACTCACACTTTTGGATTCTTTTGTCATGCCATCTTTTAACTTTTTCTTTGAATAATTTTGCATTCTGATAAGCTGCGGTTCTCCATTCATCTAATGAGCTAATATCAAATAACCTCTTTTCAACACAAGTTTGAGATCATATTTGAGTTGTTTGATGGCCCAATATGCTTTATGTTCTAACTCAAGAGGCAAATGACAAGCTTTTCCATAGACCATTTTATAAGGAAACATACTCGTAGGATTTTTATATGCTGTTCTAGAAGACCAAAGTGCATCGTCTAATTTTTTAGACCAATTCTTCCTGGACCTATTGATTGACTTTTGCAAAATTAATTTTATTTCTCAATTGCTAACACTAGTAGAAAATAGGGCTTTGGTTTGGGCCTGGCCAGCCCATTAGTCCCGGTTCTTCATGAACTGGGACCCATGGGGGGCATTAGTCCCGGTTCATGAGCCCAGGGGGCCAGCCGAGGCCTCTTGGGCATTGGTCCCGGTTCGTCTGGATCCATTTGTTCCGGTTCTTGGCATGAACCGGGACCAATGGGCCGCGCCCCTGGCCCACAGCCATTGGTATCAGTTCGTGCCTAGAACCGATACAGAAGGGGGGCTTTAGTCCCGGTTCCTGTCACGAACCGGGACAAATAAGTTGCTTATATATACCCGTCGCCGTGGCAGAGCACTCCATAGTGCTCTGTTTTTTCTGGCCGGCGAGGGGAGGGCATTTGGGTGCTCTAGCTCACCTCCTATGCACATGAGGTGTTCGATGAAATGCCCGAGCCACACTAGTTAAGCTTTCTCCTCTGGAAGCTCGACCTCGGAGCTCCATTTTTCCCGAGATTTGTCTAGATTTAGCGGTCCGTCACGCCCCGTCCCCATTTTCACCGTCGTCGATCGCCCGCGCCAATCTCGTCGCCGGCACCACCATGGTGAGTTTCTTGTTCTTATCTTCTTTCTGATTTTTTTACTTTAGATAGATAATTGTCTGATTTTCTTACTTTAGATAGATACTTGTCTAATTTTCTTACTTTTGACACACATAATTATATATAATGCACGTAGATCAACCGGCAATAGATGTATGGTGACAGACACACCCCCGAGTACATTAAGGGCGTGCATAATTTTCTCGAAGTGGCTGAGGCAAACAAGCAGAATGGTTTTATGTGTTGTCCATGCCATATATGTGGGAATATGAAGTCTTACCCTAACTGGAAAATCCTTCACACCCACCTGCTTTATAAGGGTTTCATGCCACACTAAAATGTTTGGACGAAGCACGGAGAAATAAGGGTTATGATGGAAGACAACAAAGAAGAAGAGGACGATGACAACTATGTGCCCCCTGAATACAATTATGCTGCAACGGGGGCAGCTGTTGAAGATCAAGAGGAACCAGACGATGTGCCCGATGATGCCGCAAACGGGGAAGCTGCTGAAGATCAAGAGGAACCAGACTATATATAGAAGTAGTTTATTTATAGTAACTACTACTCCCTCTGTTCCTTGATATAAGGTGTATAGATTTTTGAGAAAAAATCCGAAATATAAGTTGTATTGCATTGCACCACTCGTCTGGATAATGTTTTTAGTGAATTTATTACATTTCCATATATTAGGCTAGGTCCTCTATTTTCTCATGTCAATTAGTTAGGTGTAATCTCGCCCAGAACTTGTGAAATTTTTCCTCAACATGCATTCTTTAATTTCCGTGCCAAAAACTATACACCTTATATTAGGGAACGGATGGAGTACTTTATTTTATTTATAGTAATTGCTTAGTAGTTGAACTAGTTGTTTTAATAAAACTACTTTATTTTACTATAGAAGTAGTTCATTTTTAGCAAGAAAATTAATAGAAATAGTTTATTTTTTAGTTCAAGCAATTATTCCCACATCGGTGTTGGCGATGCCTATCCCGCATCCTTGTCATCGACTCGGCGGAGGAGGATGGCTCGACCAGAGGGGCCATGTCTGGGACTGGGCTCCGCCGGGCTGGTATTGGGAGGTGCTACCTTCCTGGGGGCGTAGGTTGGTGAGGAGCCAGCCCGTCGTTAACCGATCCTTGTTTGTTGGCGGTCGCGTGGGCCAGTGACGGTGCTGAGGCTTCCGGACACCGCGGAGGTGGTACATCACCGTGTCAGCGAGGAGGACGAGCACGTCCGTCGCTACATGGTTGCGTTGGAGGGCAGGTTTGACAATACCTGGCAGGTTCTTCAGGGACCTCACTAGAGCTATGATCCTGTGATGGTTCCTTCTCTTTGGGTGTCCACCGCCCGCGCCGATTCCCGTCGGGCGCTACGGTTCTAGCTAGTTGTATTAGTGATGCTATAAGTATGATAGTATTCGAGGTGTATTAGTGAAATATTCGATGATGTACGGACGCAAGAGATGATGTAGTTTTGCTTATAATTGAATGCATGCTAATTTGAATACTACTTTATTTTACGATTTGGTTTTGCTTATTGAATGCTCAAATTGGAAAAGTACTCCTACTTTGAATGCTAAAATTTGCACAGCACTATGCAAGGTGTATGCATTTGATTAGTTGATAGCTTATAGGGTTTTTGTTTTTGCAGAAATCTAGGAGCCCCTCCATCATCCCCGTCGTCGTCCCCATCACCGATCCCCTCCGACCTCGAGGTCAGACCAGCCAAATCTCCAGTCAATATGAGTCCTATAAGGTTTAATTGTAAGTTTAATATTTGAATTATGAACATAGGAAATGTCATACTCGGACGACGAAAGTCTCCCGGGGGAGTGCGATTGGTGCCACGACGACCGAGGTCTGTGCGACATGCCTCACCTGGACGAAGATCGGCGCTTTAGCATTAAGCTGGAGGAGACCTTCGATGTTGAAACGGTGCGCAATGATGACCAGTGTTTTTTTCGTAATTAAGCATGACTTCAACTATTTCAACGTGTAATTTTCATCTTTTACATTTCGACTAGCTTATCCCATGTCATGCAAGACGCTATGTATTGGAGAGGATGGGTTTTGAAGACCATGAAAGTTTCTAAACAAAGAAAATTCACCTACGGACCCATCATGGTGTGGATTTTGAAGTAAAGTTGTACAATTCTAAGAGCGTAACCCATTTTGGTTGCAAAAAATGGGAAGCACTTTGCAAGATGTATGGTTTTCATGAGCATATGTTTGTCACCATGGATCTTGGTGATCCTGAAATCAAGCAATACAATATGGACATTTGGGTCCTTGTTGATACGCCTCTAATTCTACCGCTATGTGAGTTTCTCAAACATAGTTATTAGCTAATTTATATTGTTCATTTCAAAATAGCTAACAGCTTATTTCCATTGACAGCTTATTTTCATTCTTCAAAGAATATGCAGAAGATGGTAGACAGAACCTACTACACTGAAGGCCCCAAATTAACTTATCAGGAGAAAAATCATATGATCGCATTTTGTACTGATCTTGAGAATTACAATATCTACAATCAAACTCCTCAACATTATGGTCAATACGTGCCACTAGTGCACGTGTTGAACTACGGTAACTACTATGGAGATACCCTGGTAAGATTTTTTACTATTACGACATCCGTGCATGTTTTGCATACTTCTAAAACTAGTACATCATTTGCTAACTATGAAGTTATTACTATGTTTTTCTACAAATAATCCCAGAGAATTGTGTGCCTCATTTGATGTATCAGAAAGGTAGCCTTAATGTTTTGAACATACAGCCAGGTAATCCTATGAATCTCAACTGTCCATACCGGATTTCTAAAAGAAATGGAGACATGCAAATCAAAGGATGGAAAAAATGTATGGACAGTCGTAAGGAGGTTCTTGGAAGCAAAAGGAAGCGAAGCGTAAGAATCGGAGACAGGATGATCTCCATTCTCCATAATGGAGAGTCAGGGTCTATATTGTTTTATGCTATTTTACCTTAAAGCGGGTATTTAGGTCCTACCTAATACTAATGATCATGTGCTAAGAACAATTAAGTAGGGTTGGTTCGATGACTATGAGGATGATGATCGAATGACTTGTTATTAATAACGAGTAGAAGTTGTATGATGATGATTAGTAGGACTTGCAATTATATATGTTGATGCATGATGCGAGCATGAAGTGTTATTATATATCAGCGGGTGAAATGAACATGGATTGGATTGAAGTGAAGGCAACATGCATGTGGTGCATGTCGAGAGTAGTACAATCCAAACTTGATCAAGTTAGGATTAGTATTACTTTCGACATGCACCACATGTTGCCTTCACTTCAATCTAAGCCATGTTTAGGCATAGCAGTAGCGTTGGTAAACCAAGCATGGAGATATAAGAGAGGACACTTCTCTCTATTATCTAGCTAATAACAACCTAAATTAACCCCCAAACCCCCTAAACTAGCCCCTTTCAAAAAAACCTCAGCTCGCCTTTCGTCCCGGTTGGTGTCACCAACCATGACCAAAGTCCCCCCTGCCTAGGCTAGCCGCAGCGGCCACGTGGAGGACCATTTGTCCCAGTTCGTCTAAGAACCAGGACTAAAGGCCAAAGGCATTAGTAACGACATTTTAGTCCCGGTTCCAAAACCGGGACAAAAGGCCCTTACGAACCGGGACAAATGGCCCTTTTTCTACTAGTGTAAGTTCAACTTGACCACTAGACTGAGGATGATAAGGTGATGCTATTCTATGGTTAACATCATACTTGGCAAGCATTTTGCAGAAAGCACCATGAATAAAGTGTGAACCACCATCAGTCATTAAATATCTAGGGACTCCAAACCTTGGGAAAATAACTTCCTTAAGCATTTTAATAGAGGTGTTGTGATCAGCACTATTGGTTGGAATAGCTTCTACCCATTTAGTAACATAATCAACAGCAACCAAAATATGTGTATACCCATTAGGGGAAGGAAAAGGTCCTATGTAATCAAATCCCCAAACATCAAATGGTTCAATGACAAGTGAATAGTTCATAGGCATTTCTTGACGCCTACCGAAATTACCTATTATTTGACATTCATCACAAGATAAGACGAATTTACGGGCATCCTTGAAGAGAGTAGGCCAATAAAATCCATATTGCAATACCTTGTGAGCAGTTATGTCTCCGGCATTATGTCCTCCATAAGCTTCGGAGTGACATTTCCATAGGATTTGTCCATGTTCATGCTCAGGTACACAACGTCTAATAATACCATCTACTCCTTTATAAAGATGTGGGTCATCCCAAAAGTAGTGTCTTAAATCATGGAAGAATTTTTTCTTTTGTTGATAAGTAAAGCTAGGTGGTAAATATTTAGCAACAATGTAGTTAGCATAATCAGCATACCAAGGAGTATTATGAGCAACATTTATTGCAGCTAACTGCTCATCAGGAAAACTATCATCAATAGGTAGCACTACAGGAATCAGCTATTTTGCCGTCTGCCATGGCGGACAGCAAAGGCATGAACGGCGGACGGCAAAGGCCTTTGCCGTCAGCCGCGGACGGCAAAAGGCTCCGGCAAAGTAGGCTCTGGCAAAAGGCCCTTTGCCGTTTGCGGCGGACGGCAAAGAGAGCGGATGGCAATAATTGCGCTGTCAGTCCGTTAAGTGGCTAATGACAGGCCTTTGCCGTCCGTCGCTGACGGCAAAATTTCTAGTGTCTTTGCCGTCCGCCGTATGATGTCATCTACACATCACTACATGGAAGGTTCTTTGCCGTCTGCCACTGATGGCAAAGTCTTTGCCGTCTGCCACTGTAGGCAAACTGACCAAATGGGTCAGCTCCCAGGAAGCACAGATGGATGCCACGTGTCTTCTTTGCCGTCCGCGGCAGACGGCAAAGAGCCCGTTGCCGCCGGTGGCAGACGGCAAAGAGCCTGCATATTGGCTCTTTTATCTGTTTTTTATTAAATCCAACAATTTTCATCACAAATATATATGACATATATAGATATATTTCAAAAGGCCATTACAGAGCAAACATATAAGATATCCAACACATAACTTCATCATCCAACCATATATATTACATGCATAGTTCCATCATACATAACAAGTTCAACATAGAGGCATCCAACCATATATATTACAATAGTTTCATCCAATGATACATGCATAGTTCAATGATACAAAAGAAACAGAGAAAGGGATAAGGAGCACTCCATCTATGCAAGCTTTCGTCACATGAATGAAATCTACAAAATGAAAAATAAGAAATTTGAACAAGAAGAGTAGAACAGGAAGAAGAGTAGAACAAGAAGAAGACCAGAAAAAGAAGAGTAGAACAAGAAGAAGACTAGAACAAGAAGAGTATGTCATTTATGAGCTAACTTACGTGAAATGGCTCATATATGAGCTAACTAAGTTGAAATGGGTCGTTTATGAGCTAGCTAAGGTGAAATGGATCATTTATGAGCTAACTTAGTTGAAATGGGTCGTTTATGAGCTAACTAAGGTCAAATGGATCGTTTTTTAGGTAACTAAGGTGAAATGGATCGTTTTTTAGCTAACTTACGTGAAATGGATCAATTATGAGCTAACTTAGTTGAAATGGATCGTTTTTTAGCTAACTTAGGTGAAATGGATCATTTATGAGCTAATTTAGTTGAAATGGATCTTTTTGAGCTAACTTAGGTGAAATGGATCATTTAAGAGCTAATTTAGGTGAAATGGATCGTTTTTTTGCTAACTTGGTGAAATGGATCGTTTATGAGCTAGATTAGTTGAAATGGATCGTTTATGAGATAACCTAGGTAAGACGGGTCATTTTGGAGTTAACCTAGGTGAAATGTGTCATTTTAAAGCTAACGTAGGTAAAATGGATCATTTAGGAGCTAATCTAGGTAAAATGGGTCATTTTTGAGCTAACTTGGATGAACTGGATCATTTATAAGCTAACCTAGGTAAAATGGGTCATTTTAGAGCTAACTTAGATAAAATGGATCGTCTATGAGCTAACTAAGCTAATTATGCAATTTTTGACATAAGTAAGCTAAGTACAGTTCATTTTAGAGCTAACTTACGTAAAATGGATGGTTTTGGAGGTCAGTAAGCTTATAAAGTCATTTTGGAGGAGAAGAAGCTAAGTCTAGGTCATTATGGTAAGCATTGGAGGAAATAAAGCTAAGTCTAGGTCTTTATGCATGTGTTAAGCAAAACACTAGATAAACTTACCAACAAGATCCAGGAGGTGTAGGAGCGGGGTGGCTCATGTCGGTAGCTGGAGCAGGATCGTGCGATGCTTGTCTGGAGTTACGCTGCACCAAAGATCATTTCCAATGTCTTGTTAGCATGATGACACTCAAATGTTAAGACTAGCAAGTAATGTCCATTCAAATAAAACTCACCGTGGTCCCAGGAGCAATCACTGGCATCGGCGGAGCGGTCTGGCCTGTCTTCTCGCACACAGACTGCACATTTGGTTTTGACGACTCAGTCATACTAGTTAGTAATGAGACAAACACTACATGAATGTTTTGGCTAATCTGCAGAAGAAACTTACCACAAGGAGCTCGTACATGGCCCTTGCCTGCATGTCATTCCGTGCCCTCTCCTCCTCCATCATCTTTGTCGTCCTCTCCTCCAACTCCCGCTGCCTCTCCGCCGCCTCCGCTAGAAGTTTCTCCGTTCTATCTCTCTCACTCTGTATAGCAGCCTGCAACACCACTCACATGACCATTTGTAATCATTGATGGAAGCGCACACAATGTAATGGAGAAAGATAACTGAGTACGTATCACTAACCTTGATGGCGAGTTGCACTGGCCGTTCACGAGGCCTTATCTCAGGAGCGGAGCTCGACTGGCGCGCCTTGATCTCCGGGAGAGTGCTAGGACAATGGATAGGTCCATCTCCAATGGCTATGGAGCCATGGGACCTTCCGCCACCAGATGTCATCACCAGCTCTAGATCAATGGGACCCTGGCTCGGGTTAAAGTCCTCCCCTTTCCTCGCCTTCCCCTCATCTCTATATCTCACGAGCTCGTTGTGGGAGGAGATGTTGGTGAAGTTGTTTGCATCATCGAGGTCAGACTGAGAGAAAGCCTTGACTTTCTTGAAAGAGGCAGTGTGGGCCATAGCATACAGGTCGTACACCTCTGGCACCTTATCCGCCTTATTGTAGCATGCCTGAAAGTGAGAAACAATGAAAATTAGTAATTAAAGGGCTCAAGCTAGCATGATGAATGAATTGCATGAATCATGAAGCAAACCACATACCCAGTTGCGCCCGAACTGATATAAGTTGGAGCTGCCTTGATGGTGTGGCACACCTTCCATTTGGGCACGTTTGTCCTTGGCCTCGTTGTGGAGGGCCAGCCATTGTTTTGAGCACCACTCATCGACCAACACCTCCCAACAATCCATCCGATCCGCACACCATCTCGGAGGCGCCTAAGTTAGCAAATAGAAACTTGAGCGCTACGGCTAAGAATTACTAAATGAAGGAACTTAAGTAGAGAAGGCCTTAAGAATTACCTTCATGTACTGCTCCTTACTCAGGAACTTATCGCGGCACGCCGTCTTGGTCTTCTTGATACCACGCAAGGCGTAGTAGTCTCGAACAGCCTGCACCCGAGCCTCGTGCCGTAAGTTCTGGACTAGGCGCTTGCAGACGTTCTCGATAACATGTGCCGCGTCCTCCTCGTATCCCTCCTCACACCTATAGAATGTCTGCAATCAAATGAGACAATATTGATTAGTACAATTAATAACTAGCTAGTTGAAGATTTTTAAATGTGTAAAGGAGAAATTACCCAGAACTTTCTGATCACCATGTCTGCCCTCGTGTCGCACACGACACCGTCGATAATCTCATCCGGCAGGGCCGGGGTAGCCACGTAGTGCTCCCAGCTCAATCCAAGCTCTGGAAGCCGACCCTCACCAAGCAACATGACAAACCCCAGGAAGTTTTGCCAACAAAGAACTCCAAGGACGGAGTTGGGCCGGCGGACACTATGATGGTGGTCCCAACCCCTGCAGCATGACAAGGCCAACGCATTAGTTATTTGAAGAAACGTGAATGCAGAAGGTACAAAAATATTAAATGCACTTACGTACCTCTCCCCATCAGGGAAAATCAACCACCTCTGCTCGCGGGTCACCGGCACGGACGGGAGCCGTGTAGCACCACGCTGGTAGACATTGCCCCCCTCCTCCCCCTCCTCATCAGTCGGCTCCCTGCCATCATCAGCATGGCCACTCGGCTCCCTGCCATGCTCAGGCTGACCCGACCAGCTACCCCATCCAGACGTGTGCTCCTCCGGGGTCTCGTGGGCCGAAGGCCCGTCGACCCGAGGCTTGTGGGCCGAAGACTCATGGACCGGAGGCTTGTGGACCGGAGTCCGTGCAGCCTCCTCCTCAGACGAGTCCACCCTAGCAGTCACGTGCTCGGGTGAAACAGCTGGGGGCGGTGGCGAGGAAGGCGCCGTAAGAGTCACCCTACCTCCTCTCCCGCGACCACGTGCTCCACCTCCTCTCTTCTTCTTACCTCGTCCCCTGCTGGGCACCGCGGTCGACGAAGAAGGGCCCGGCGGTGTCGCCATACTGTCCAGCAATGCTCGGCGGAGAGGTGCATGTGGAATGGAAGACCTCGCACCACGTGCCGACGAAGAAGGGGCCTCGGCGCGCTCCCGACCAGCGCCCACCATCTTTCAACACCTGCCATGACAAAGAATAAACGAAATTAGTACAACATAAAAAAAGTACTGACATGAATAATAATATGTATATCACTTAAGTGTATCATCATCAAGTACAACATAAAAAAATTGAATACCTGACACTACTAATAATCTCGATCAGTATCATCAATAAATGCATAATCATCATCATCACTATAATCAATGATGGGCTCATAGGGTTCATTGGCATCAACATGTGCAAGGCCAACTTGACGTAATCGGTCAAGCATTGACAGGTCATCCGCAGCAGTAACCTCTTCTTGTTCCGGCTCTTCTTGTTTCTCCTCTGGGGTGATGTCGGATTCATTGTCGCTGTCTACTTCAATGTTTTGGGGTGAAGTATAGCGGTTCTTGAAACGCTTTTTGGAAAGACGTGTCTCTTGGAAGAATTCTCCTTCATATGTGTCTGGGTTAATGTGAGGTTCATAATCCTCTTCCTTTGGGGGAGAAAGTCTAGCATGTGGCGGCACTTCATAAACGACATCCCAACCTTTCAGATTTGGATTAGTTTGGCAGGCCCACGGTAGATAGAATACTTGGGTCGCCTGTTGAGCCATAATATAGACATCAGGAACATCTAAATGAGTGCTTTGGTTGATTTCAACTAGCCCTATATGTTCATGAGTCCTTCTAGTCTCCTTCGGCTGAAACCAATAACATTTGAAGACTACGACATTCGGTGGGTTTTCACCATAGAACAGAAGTTCATAAATTGCTTCAACTCTCCCATAATACTCGGTACCTCCTTCGCCGATAGCAGATACACAACAATTTGTAGACTTTCGGTTGGCCATAGATAGCTCTTTGCCATAGGTATGAAAGCGATACCCGTTGATGTCGTACTTGTCAAATGAACGGACCTTATAGTCAAAACCATTAGCGACTTGTCTCAATTCGGCGTCCATAGACTCTGAATTAGCCTACAAGTTTAATATGAAAGGATTGTTGCATTATGCACAAATTAGCGAATGAAATGAAATTGTCTAATAGAAATTACTGTTTGTTTGAACCAAGAGATGAAACCGGGATAGCCACCTCCTTGCTTTGCGAGAAGGTCATACTCTTCGATGGAATCCTTTTGGATCTCCGCTCCATATGAGAATATGGCGACGTATCGACTGTATGACATATCCAGGAATTAGAGTAGTTCAAAGGAAATAGAAGTTGTGAAACAATGTACCGAGAACTTACTCGATGTACGGCCGCACTTCTATCAGGTTGTTGAAGATATACAACGAAATAGTCCGCCATTCTTCATTATCCAAAGATACTGGATGTGAAACACTAGCTGGTGCGAGATTCCCTTTGAATAGGCTGAGGTTGGATCCACCCTTTTTAGGCTCGTCAGCATTGTACCGAGGCTTCGGATTATGCAAATGACGATTTTTGGCTTCGTAGTGCGCTGTTATGAAGTTTGCCGTCTCCTCTGTGATGAATGCCTCAGCCATCGATGCTTTAATTCTACGTTTATTTTTACATTTTTCTCGAAGCGTCTTCTGCATCCTCTCAGTTGGGTAGCACCAACGATTTTGCACGGGCCCCCCCAATCTTGCCTCGGTCATGAGATGCAAAATCAAATGCTGCATTGGATTAAAGAAGCCTGGTGGAAAGATCTTCTCTAACTTGCAGATCAACTCCGGCGCCAACTCTTCCATTTCTTCTAGCACGCCAGGCGATAGTTCTTTCGCACAAAGAACACGGAAGAAATAGCTGAGTTCTGCCAGTACTAGCCATTCATCCTCAGGGATGAAGCCATGCAACATCACCGGCATTACCCGCTCAATCCATATGTGCCAATCATGACTCTTAAGACCAAATATCTTCAATTTATCAAGATTCGCTCCCGTCTTTAGATTCGCTGCATACCCATCGGGGAACATCAACGGCTGTTGCACCCACAAGAGAATTTCCCTCATAGCTGGCCTTCCAAGATTGAACCATGCCTTTGGCTTCGTCCAGTTCTGCTTTCCTTTCGGTTCTTTCATGTTTTGTAACGGCCTATCACATAGTGCCTCCAGATCGACTCTAGCCTTAGTATTATCCTTTGACTTCCCATCTATGCCAAACAATGTACCAAAAAGTGCCTCGGTGATATTCTTCTCAGTGTGCATCACGTCGTTGTTGTGTGGGCAAAGGAGGTCTTTGAAGTAAGGCAGATCCCATAAGCATGTTTTGTGAGTCCACGCGTGCTTAGTATTATACCCCTTGAAGTACCCTGGATGTTGTGGATCTAGCTCGAGAGCGTTTAACTGATCCAGGGTCTGTTGGCCTGTCAATGCAGGTGGTGCAGAGTTTTTGACAACTCTACCCCTGATGAAGTTCTTCTTGTCTTTCCTGAACTTATGGCGAGGATCTAGGAACTGTCTATGCATGTCGAAGCAAGAAAACTTGCGACCGGCCTGAAGCCAACGAAACTCAAGAGCTCCCTTGCATGTGGGGCACGGGAACCTTCCATGCACACACCAGCCAACGAATAGCGCATACGCCGGCAAGTCATGCGTCGAGTACATGTACCAGACACGCATTATGAAGTTCCGTTTGCTAAAGGCGTCGTATGTCTTGAACCCATTATCCCAGGCTTCGTGAAATTCGTCCTTAAGCGGCTGCAAGTACACATTCATATTTTTGCCCGGATAGTTGGGTCCTGGAATTATCAATGTCAGGAAAATGTTCTTTCTTTGCATAATCTGTCCGGGGGGGAGATTGAGTGGAAAGACAAATACGGGCCAACAACTATATTGGGATGCCGTCATACCAAACACACTGAACCCATCCGTGCTGATGCCGACTCGAGGATGCCTCGGATCTGCCGCTTTGTCAGCATGTAATTCATCAAACTTTTTCCACGCAACACCATCCGATGTGTGTACCATCATCAGATTCCCATCTGCATCTAGTTCAGTTCTTTTGCCTGTTTTGTGCCATGTCATCTGTCTGGCCGTCTCTTCGACCATCAAAAGACGTTGAAGTCTTGGTACGATTGGCATATACCGAAGAACACTAACGGGGATTTTGGTCTGTGTCTTCTCACCCATACCGTTGTCTACCACAATATACCTGGAAGACTTGCAAATGGGACAATAGTTCAAGTCCGCATAGTCAAGCCTAAATAAGTCACATCCTTTCTCACAGGCATGTATCTTCTCATAGGGCATCTTCAGTGCACGGAGGATTTTGTCCGACTGGTACAGGTTTGCAGGCATTACATGGCCTTTGGGTAGAAAGCGTCCAAATACTGTCATAATTGCGTCATAGCATTCTCTGCCCAAGTTGAACTGAGCCTTCAGAGCCATTACTTGTGAGATGGCATCCAACTGACAAAGCTCGGTGTGCTCGTGGAGCGGACGTTTCGAAGACTCCAACATTTCATTGAAGTCCTTTGCAGATTCCTCCATCTCCTCATCCGAATCCCGAGCATCATCATAGCCTTGCACCATGTTTTCCATCCCGGTACCATGCTCGTCGGTGCGACGACGATCCACCTCATCTCAGTCACGTTGGGCAGACTCACCATGAAATGTCCACACCGTATAATCGGGCGTAAAACCACTCTTCTACAGGTGTTTGGCCATTTCAGCCTATGTCTTCTTTTCCCAATTGCCGCACTGGAAACAGGGGCACCAGGTTTTCTTTTGTCCATTTGCAAATGTGGCTTACACAAACCCCTTAGTTTTTGTGAATCATTCAGCGCTCCATTTGTTCTGACCAGTGTGACCGGTATACATCCAAGCACGGTCACTCATCTTGACTTTTAGAGCTACTGGACACACAACAATTATATATGTAATTCACCATGTATATATTCATCAGTTGATCTACTTTGTCAATTTTATTACGTCCATGCAACCTACACTCTAATAGCTAATGATAGGTCCTAATCCCACCCGTGTATGTGTAGATTGGGTTCATTTTCCCATGCTATGCTCCAGATCCGACGCAAAATTTCGGCAGCACCTCCCCGCTGTTCTCCTGATACACGTCTCTGCAATAAACAGAGAGGATGTGTACCCGGAGAACAACAGGGGAGGCACTGACGAAATATATGCGTCGGATCCGGAGCAAAGCATATGGGAAAACGAACCCAATCTACACATACTCGGGCTGTCCATGGATAGCATTGGACAATTCAAAAGAATCAAGGTTATAAATATGCAAATGCATGCATATTTATAACTATGACGCTTTCGAACGGGAGACACATATTGGTTACGCATACTAATGATTCAAGACACATATATAGCTAGCTATCAAGTTTCATCGGAATAGATCAAATAATTAATGGGGGAGGAGGACTTGTCATTTGTGCTTACCCACGAACGAAGGGGCAGAGCTCGTCAAACGCACGGTGAGGTCGTCGAACACCAACCCTCGCAGTGATGAAACAACTACACATTTAAAACTACACGATCAACACAATTATATATGATGTTTTTCAACCAAAATCGAAAAATATATGACCTAACTAATAATTCACAAATATATGACCCCGTCGGCCTCTGGAAGGCCAAAGAACACCTTTTCGGGAGGTGTCGGTGGTCGGGGTGTCCTGTCGGTGTCGGGGTGCCGTGTCGGGGTCGGGGTGCTGTTTCGGGGTCGGGGGTCGGGGTGTCGTGTCGATGTCGGGGTAGTGCCGTGTCGGTGTCGGGGTGTTGTTTCGGGGTCGGGGTGTGGTGTCGGGGTAAGGGTGGTGGGTCAGGCTCGGGGTCGGGGTGTCGGGGTCGGGTGTCGGGGTCGGGGTCGGGGTGTCGGGGTCGGGGTCTCGGGGTCGGGGTGTCGTGTCGGGGTGCCGGGTCGGGGTCTTTTTTCCTTTTCTTCTTCTTCCTCTTCTTCCTTTTCTTCCTTTTCTTCCTTTTTTTCCTTCTTCTTCTTCTTCTTCTTCTTCTTCTTTTCATGACTAAACATAAACCTAAAACTAAACTAAACCTAAAACTAAAAGTAATCTAAACTAAACTAAATATAAAACTAAACTAAATCTAAAACGAAACTAAAAGTAATCTAAACTAAAAAAATAGAAAAAACAGAAAAGGAGAAGAGGGGCTCTCACCTTCGGGACAGGGAGGTGCGGCGAGGTGCGGCCTGTGGCAGGGCGGCAGGCGGCGGGGTGCCTCGGAGGCAGCGGGGCGACGCTGGTGGAGGTGCGGGCGGTGGGCGGAGGGGAGCAGGGTGGTGCGGGCGACGGGGCGGCGGGGTGGTGCGGTGGCAGGATGGGGCGGCGGGGTGGGGCGGTGCTCGGCGGCGGCGGTGCGGGCGGTGGGCGGAGGGGGAGCAGGGTGGTGCGGGCGGGGGCAGCGCCGGGCGGTGGGGGCGGCGGTGGGAGGCGGGGGCGGCGCCGGGCGGCGAGGCGGGGGCGGCGGGGGGTGGGGATTTGGTGGGTGTCGGGGAGGGAGAGGGAGAGCAGAGAGAGTAACGGGCGGGGGGGTGGGGGGCCGTTAGTTACGCTGCCCTTTGCCGTCCGCCGCTCTTTGCCGTCCGCCTTTATCCCTCTTTGCCGTCTGCTAGCAGACGGCAAAGAGGTGGGGCGTTAAGTTTTTTCTAAACGGGCTGGCGGTGGGGGCCACCTCTCTCTTTGCCGTCTGCTTTTGGGTAGCTGATGGCAAAGAGCTTCTTTGTCGTCTGCTAGCAGACGGCAAAGAGCTGGCTGATGGCAAAGGCCTATTTTACCGTCCGGTGTTGCTTTGCCGTCTGCTTTTGGGTAGGTGATGGCAAAGAGCTGGCAGATGGCAAAGTAGCTGATTCCAGTAGTGTAGTGGGTCATCTGGCACTTTTTCAAGCCTAGATAGATTCTCTGCTATGGGGTTCTCAGCTCCTTTTTCTATCAATGATATGTAAATCAAATTCTTGTAACAAGAGAACCCATTGAATAAGTGTAGGTTTAGCATCTTTCTTTTCCATAAGATATTTAATAGCAACATGATCGGTGTGAACAATTACTTTGGAACAACAATAGAAGGTCTAAATTTATCACAAGCAAACACCATTGTTAAGAATTCCTTTTCAGGAGTAGCATAATTTCCTTGAGCACTGTCTAGAGTTTTACTAGCAGAATGAATAACATTCAATTTCTTATCAACTCGTTGTCATAGAACGACATCATCAACATAATCACTAGCATCACACATAATTTCAAAAGGCAAGTTCCAATCAGGTGGTTGAGCAATAGGTGCAGAAATTAAGGCTTTCTTGAGTGTTTCAAAGGCTTCTAAACAATCATCATAAAAAACAAAAGGAATATCCTTTTGCAAAAGATTCGTAAGAGGCCTAGAAATTTTAGAAAAGTCTTTGATAAATCTCCTATAGAAACTAGCAGGATCTAAGAAACTACGAATACCTTTTATATCTTTAGGAGATGGCATTTTCTCAATTTCATCAACCTTAGCTTTGTCCACTTCAATACCTCTTTCAGAAATTTTATGACCGAAGACAATGCCTCCATTAACCATTAAGAGGCACTTCTCCCAATTCAAGACAAGATTTGTTTGTTCACATCTCTGCGAAACTCGATCAAGATTGCTTAAACAATCATCAAAAGACTTCCCATAAACAGAGAAGTCATCCATGAAAACCTCAATAGTATTTTCACAAAAGTTAGAGAATATAAAAGTCACACATCTTTGAAAAGTAGCAGGTGCATTACATAAACCGAAAGGCATACGTCTATAAGCATAAGTTCCAAAGGGACAAGTAAAAGTGGTCTTTTCTTGATCAGGTTGAGAAACAGGTATTTGTGAAAAACTTGAGTGTCCATCAAGGAAGCAAAAATGTGTGTGCTTAGACAATCTTTCAAGCATTTGATCAATAAAAGGCAGAGGGTAATGATGTTTTCTAGTTGCTTTGTATAATTTTCTAAAATCAATTACCATTCTATAGCCTGTACCAATTCTTTGTGGAATAAGTTCATTCTTATCACTAGGAACAACAGTTATACCTCTGTTCTTAGGGACACAATCAACAGTACTTACCCATCTACTATCAGCTATAGGATAGATTATACCTGCTTCCAGAAGTTTTAATATTTTCATTCTTACCACTACCTTCATTTTCGGATATAACCAACGTTGGTGATCAACAACGGGTTTAGCATTAGGTTCCATATTAATTTTGTGCTCACATAGAGTGGGACTACTGCCCTTTAAATCATCAAGAGTATATCCAATATCAGCTCGGTGCTTCCTTAGAACTTTCATGTCCTAAAAGGTTAGCACTGATAATAACAGGATATATCTTACTTTCATCAAGTTAAGCATATTTCGAAGTGTTTGGCAATTATTTTACTTCAAACACATGATCACCTTTAGGTGGAGGAGGACCTTCTAGAGTTTCAATAGGAAAATTGTGTTCAAGCAGAGGACGTTGTTCAGAGAAAATCTTATCTATTTCATTTATTTCATGCATATGTAAATCATTTTCATGGTCTAGAAAATATTGTTCTATGGATCAGTAGGAGGCACAACAATAGAAGCAAGACCAAATAATTCATATTTACTTGGCAATTCTTTTTCATGAAGCTTTCTACTAAACTTGGAAAAATTAAACCCATGAGACTCATCACAAAAACTAACACCGACAATTTGTTTCTTACGATCTATTCTAGCATTAACGGTGTTCAAGAAAGCTCTACCAAAGATAATGGGACCAAAGTCATCTTGTGGGGAACCAAGAACAAGAAAATCAGTAGGTATTTTATTTTCCCACACAAGACTTAAATATATCTAACAATTCCAATTGGGTATACAGTGTCTCTATTAGCAAGTTTAATAGAAACATCTATGTCTTCTATCTTTGCGGGTGCTATGTCATTCATAACTTCTTGATATAAGGTGTAAGGAATAGCACTCACACTAGAACCTATGTCACATAAACCTTGATAACAGTGATCTCCTATTTTAACTGAGACAACGAGCATGCCAGCAACAGGTCTATGTTTATCTTTTTTATCTGGTTTGGCAATTCTAGCAGCTTCTTCACAGAAGTAAAGAACATGCCCATCTACACTTTCTTCCAAGAGATCTTTAACCATAGCAATACTAGGTTCCACTTTAATTTGTTCTTCAGGTTTAGGTGTTCTAACATAGCTTTTGCTAACCACAGTTGAAACTTTAGCATGTTCCTTTATCCTAACAGGGAAAGGTGGTTTCTCAATATAAGCAGAAGGAACAACGGGATCAATATTGCAGAGTATAGTTTCTTCTTTAACTGGTACCGGTTCTTTCATTTCTTCTTTAATAGGTGGGTGATATTTAAACCACTTTTATTTAGGGAGATCAAAATGAGTAGCAAATGATTCACAAAAGGAGACTAATTTCTCAGAGTCAAGTCCATATTTAGTGCTAACCTTTTGAAAGGCATCGGTATCCATAAAATATTTAACACAATCTTACTTAAGTTTAATACCTTACTCTTTACCTTCGTTGATTTCACAATCTTCAGACTTGCGTTTAATTCTTTCCAAAAGATCCCATTGGAATTCAATAGTCTTCTTCATAAAAGAACCAGCACAAGAGATATCGAGCATAGTTTGATCATTACGAGAAAGCTGAGTATAAAAATTCTGGATAATAATTTCTTTTGAGAGCTCATGATTGGGGCATGAATGTAATGTTGACTTAAGCCTCCCCCATGCTACAGCGATACTTTATCCTTCACAAGGCCAAAAATTATATATATAAATTCGATCATGATGAACTAGATGTATAGGATAATATTTTTGACGGAACTCCAATTCCAAATGATTCCAATTCTTTTCCCTTCAAATATCATCGCATAGCCTATACCATGCCAATGCTTTTCCCTTCAAATATAAAGTGAAAAACTTCTTCATAACTTTATCCCCGGGTAAACCAGCAAGCTTGAACAATCTAGAAATTTGTTGTACATATATCAAGTGCATATCAGGATGTTCGGTTCCATCTCCTGCATAAGGATTAGCTAGTAGTTGTTCTATCATACCCGAAGGAATTTCGTGTTCAATATTTTCAGTAGGTGCAGAAGGTTGATGGGTAGCTAATTTGGTGCCGGTCGAGGTGAAGATACCCCGAACAAACCCCTCAAAGGATTGTTTTCCATAGTAACAAGTGACAATAAATTTCAGCACACTATATAAATGTTTCTTTACCAAATTCGACTTACCAAAGGTGCTTCACTCCCCGGAAACAACGCCAAAAAAAAGCCTTGATGACCCGCAAGTATAGGGGATCAATTTTAGCTCTTTTCGATAAGTAAGAGTGTCGAACCCAATGAGGAGAAGAAGGAAATGAAGAGTGATTTTCAGCAAGGTAATATCTGCAAGCAGTAAAATAGTCGGTAACACGTAGTTTGATAGCAAGATTATTTGTAACAGACAAGTAACGATTGTAGCAATAAAAGTGCAGGAAGGTAGACCTATACTTTTGAGGCAAAGGATAGGCCAAAACGGTCTCTTATGATAAGAAAAGTGTTCTTGTGGGTACACGGGCTTTTCATCAAGTCACTTTCATCATATTGGTTTGATTTGTGTTTGGTACTTTGATAATTTGATATGTGGGTGGACCAGTGCTTAGGTGTTGTTCTTACTTGAACAAACCTCCTAATTATGATTAACCCTCCCGCAAGCATCCACAACTATGAGAAAAGTATTATGAATAAATTCTAACCATAGCATTAAATGTTGGATCCAATCGGCCCCTTAGGGAATAGCACATAAACTTTGGTTTAAGCTTCTGTCACTCTCGCAACCCATCATCTAATTGCTACTCCACAATGCATTCCATTAGGCCCAAATATGGTGAAGTTTCATGTAGTCGACGTGCACATGACACCACTTAGGGAATCACAACATACATACTATCAAAATATCGAACACATATCAAGTTCATAGATTACTTGCAACATGATTTCTCCTGTGACCTGAAGAACAAAAGTAACTAATCACAAATCATAATCATGCTCAAGATCAGAGGGGTATTGAATAGCATATCGGATCTGAATATATAATCTTCCACCAAATAAACCATATAGTAATCAACTACAAGATGTAATCAACACTACTAGTGAACCACAAGCACCAATCCATAGTTCCGGTAACAAGATTGAACACAGGAGATGAACTAGGGTTTGAGAGGAGATGGTGCTATTTAAGATGTTGATGGAGATTGCCCTCCCCAAGATGGGAGAGTTGTTGGTGATGATGACAACGATGATTTCCACCTCCGAGAGGGAAGTTCGCCTGGCAGAATCGCTTCGCCGATGGGCAAGAGTTCTCCTGCCCAAGTTCCGGCTCGAGATGGCAAAGCTCCATCCTGAAAGTCCTCTCCTAATTTTTTCTAGGTCAAAATGACTTATATACCAGAAGATGGGCACCGTAGGTGGGCTCGGGTGAGCACAACCCACCAGGGCACGCCTGGGCTCTCTCGCGGGCCCAGGTGGGTTGTGCCCACCTGGTGGGCCCCCCTGGTAGTTATTTTCTCCAATATTCTTCATATATTTGATAAAACATCTCCATGAAGTTTCAGCTTGTTTGGAGTTGTGTAGAATAGGTGGCCTGACGTAGCTTTTCCAGGTCGAGATTTCTAGCTGCCGGAATTATCCCTCTTTGTGTATACCTTGCATATTACGAGAGAAAAAGCATTAGAATTACTCCAAAAAGCATTATTATGGATAAAAACATCATAAATAATAGTAAGAAAACATGATGCAAAATGGACGTATCATGCAACAACCTTCCCCCTTTTTAATGCATTTCTTCTCTTTTTATAGATGGCTTATAATATTTTTTGTGTTTGGCCTAGCTCTACGAAAATGATAGGAAAAGGAGAGAAAAGGCTAAGAGAGAAAGGATTTGAAGATTATAAAGCCATGGCTTATGAAGGTTTCGAACCCCCATAATTGGCCTATGCAACTTCTTTGTCAGCACCTCGATAGCCACCACCCGAAGTGAAGATCAAAAGGAAGAAGAGAATGGTGGATATCCCACCTAGGGAAACCAGGAGCAAGGCTATTAAGCCGTCTTGGAACACAAGGCGCAAGGCAAATATGTGGAATGCAAGTTGAATGCAAGTTGTAAACTTTGAACTTCAAGGATTTGTACTAAGGTTGTGAAAACTTGTAAGGTTTAATAATGCTATTCATACTTTGATGTGAAATTTGAGGCAAATTTTGAATTTGAGGCAGAATAAATTTAAATATTAGGCAAAATTTGAATTTGAACGAACACCTTAAGTCCGGTCTGTGGTGTGATGTAGCAATGTTTGCTTATCTATTATAAACATTAGGTGTTCAATCCAATCTCTTTTGCGTGGTAAAACTTATAGTCATGGGAAATGTGCTCCGAAGCTAGGGTAAGCCGCCCCAATTGTAATCAAGTATTTTTTGGACCTACTCTAAATGAGATAAATATTTTTTATTAACACCTATTTAATCTATATAGTGCAGATTTGAAGTCTCACTATTTATTGAATTAATCTTCATTGTTTTACATTTTTTGAAATTAATGTGATTTAATAGAAAACCATTAAAACATGTTTCAAATATGAAAAAGAAAACTAAGTTTAGATCCTTCTTATTCACTTTGAAATGATGCTTTGGTGATTTTTTTTAATTTTTCAAAAAACCTACCTCCTTTCCTTGAACTATCTGCAATGTTGCACGTGATAGCTCATATGTGTGAAGGTTTTTTCATGAAAACGTCCAAAAGAACAAGTTTATGATTTTTTTGTTGGTAACATGTCACATAAGACAAAAATTTGCGCAGGTTTCATATTTTTTGATTTTTTTTAAATGATGGTGCTCATCTAACTACGATCGTGCCAGCTAGTTTTTTTAAATGACCGTAGACCAACTTTAGTATTTTTCCACGTTAGTGCGTCTTATAAAACAACGACTAATGAAGGTTTCATATTTTTTGGATTTTTTAAACTAGTTATGCTCAGTCAAGCACTAGATAACCTCGTTAACCAACACAAAACCATCTAAACCCCTCGGGGTTTCGCCTAACCCTAGCTCCGAACATCAACAGTCTAATCATAGCCTAGCACCAAGCGACAACCCTCAGATATGGTCCTCTAGAAGGAATTCTGAGGCCAGGGTGCGTGCAGGCTCCGTGCTATTGGATCACCAGGACAGCTCTGCATCGTTGGATACTTTGGCAATCCGCGAGACATTGGTTGTGCTCTCCCACCATTGCATCACATGTCTTCTTCTTCTGCGGCAACTAGAAGAGCCACTTGTCGGTGCAACAAACCTTGGGTCCGTTGCCCAGACTGTGCAAAGGCACAAGAACAAGATTGAAGCACCAACTTAAGTTAGAGATTGAGGGACCAGGATATTTAAAGAACCAACATACAGCTTAGAGGGGCCAAGATCAAGCCAGAGGAGCAATATATCGGCAAGGGAAGGGCCTCCAAGGCCACCAGCAGAAGCAGGCAACCCAGGCACCCCAGCAAGGTCTGCCAGGGCTCGCGGGGGCAGAACCACCCCACCAACCACTCAAGCACGACCCATGTCGGTAATTAGTACAGTGTCAAGCTGCAGGGTGATTAAGTGGCAGCGATTCGCCACATGGCAACCATTTCCTACAAAAGAAACCCGAAGATGAAACCCTTCCTGCAATGTGTCAAGAGAACAGGCATGGTGCTGGCAAGATAGCTCGGCAAGCCTTGCCGGGCAACCAGTGATGTCACACTAAGCAGTGGATTTAATGCACCCTGTCGGCCCATAGAGTTAGGTATGATTGCACTGTTCGCTATCTTATCACTGGATAATGAATAATTTGACGTTGTGGTGACCCCTTGATCTATAAAAGGAGGCCCATGGCACCCGTAGGAAGGGTTGGGAAGTTGACGAACCCACACACCCATACGCGCGTAGTCACTGCTGCCTGATAAGTCTCCAATGTATCTATAATTTTTGATTGTTCCATGCTGTTTTATTGTCTATCTTGGATGTTTTATAATCATTGTATAGTCATTTTATATCATTTTTTGGTACTAAGCTAGTGACATAGTGCCAAGTAATAGTTCCTATTTTTTCCGTATTTTTTACATCACAGAAAATCAATATCAGACGGATTCCAAATGCCATGAAACTTTACGGAGAATTTTTATGGACCAGAAGGAACATGTTGGGCCCTGGTTGCTCCTGGGTTCCCGAGGAGGTGACAACCCACCAGGGCACGCCGGGAGGCCCAGGCGCGTCGTGGTGGGTTGTGCCCACCTCGGGTGCCCCCCGGACCGCCTCTTTGCTCAATAAATATCCCAAAAATACAAGAACCCTAGATGGGTTGACGAAATATTCATCTAGTCGCCGCAGAGTCTGGAACCACCAGATCCTATCTAGACGCCATCTCGGATGGGGTTCACCACCTCCATTGGTTCTTCTCCGATGATACATGAGTAGTTCTTTGTAGACCTTCGGGTCTATAGTTAGTAGCTAGATGGCTTTCTCTCTCTCGCTGAATTCTCAATACATTGGTCTCTTCGAGATCCATATGATGTAACTCTTTTTGCGGTGTGTTTGTTGGGATCTGATGAACTTTGAGTTTATGATCAGTCATATCTTTTTATATCTATGGAAGTTATTTGAGTTTCTTTGATCTCTTGTATGCATGACCTCTTATAGCCTCGTATTTCTTCTCTGATATTTGGGTTTTGTTTGGCCAACTTGATATATTTATCTTGCAATGGGAAGAGGTTCCCGGTAGTGGGTTCGATCTTACGGTGCTTGATCCCAGTGAAAGAAAGGGAAACAACACGTATGTATCGTTGCTACTAAGGGTAAAAAGATGGGATCTATATCTACACAATAGATAAATGGATCATGTATACATCATGTCATCGTTCTTATTGCATTACTCCGTTTTTCCATGAACTTAATACCCTAGATGCATCCTGGATAGCGGTCGATGTGTGGAGTAATAGTAGTAGATGCATGTAGGAGTCGGTCTACTCATGCAGGCAGGAGTCGGTCTATCAATTTCCCAACAGTAATTTGTTTACCCACCATTTGCTATCTTTCTCGAGAGAAGCCACTAGTGAAACCTACGGCCCCTGGGTCTTCTTACTCATATATTTGCTTGTGATCTACTTTTCCTTTGCATTTTTATTCAGATCTACTAAAACAAAAATACAAAAATACTTGGCTGCAATTTATTTTATTTACGATCTATTATTTCAATCGACTACAAATTTCTGGCATTGTTACCCGAAAGGGATTGACAACCCCTTTAACACGTAGGGTTGCGAGGTGTTGTTATTTGTGTGTAGGTGATGTTTATGTTGTGTTGCTTGGTTCTCCTACTAGTTCGATAACCTTGGTTTCATCACTGAGGGAAATACCTACCTTCGCTGTGGTACATCATCCCTTCCTCTTTGGGGAGATACCGGCATAGTCCTAGCAGACAGGAGCTTTCTGGCGCTATAGTCAGGGAGCAATCACTGCCCTACGGCAACCCCTGCCGGGCAAGTGTATTATGCTCCACCATCCCCATCCGACCATCAATCCACTAAAGCAAGAGTACGGTCTTATGCCTCGTCGCGGCCCGAACCTGGGTAAATTGCTTGTGTGCCCTCTGCCGTGCTAACGTGCACTGGTCTACTCTTTCCACAATGTGATGTCCCCTTGCCGAACCAGCAAGGGGCCTCCTGGTCCCATACGTGGCTATGTATATCCCGTGACATCTTTGGCGCGCTAGGTAGGGGAACTAACTTGCGTGAACCTGAAAGCGTGCATAGCGCGTCATCTTCATCACCATTTTCATCTTTGATGACGCCATTGACCATGGCGCCTAAGAAGAAGAATTCCGGCCCTTCGGCCCATCTGTCCACCTTGAAGGCTTCGCCGCCCGCGGCCTCTAGTGCCTCGGAGGATGTGAGAGCGAGTGAGGACGTGAACACTGTTGGGGGTGTGATTGGAGCACGTGGCGCCATCGCCACTCCCCCGGCGGCCGGTACGGGGGCTGGAGATGTTGGAGGAGAACAACATCAGCAACGCCTTGGCGGTCATGCTCCACAAGGTGCGGGTGAGGGTTCACTCCATTTGCACCCTCTCCTCCCACTAACGGGCATAACCGCAGCAACGACGCTCGGTCCAGGGTGATTGATCGCCCTCCGGTCGCACCCACCGCGGGAGCGAGCGTGGACCATGTGTCATGGAATTGTCACGTCAGATGTCCTAGTGTGAGTACTTAGTCGTGAGGCCAATGCATCTTTGTAGTAGCTTGAGAGGGGTTGAGCGGAATCGAGATATGCAACGTAAGACAAGGATTTAGACAGCTTCGGGCCCCGGGAAACATCATCCGGTAATAGCCCTACGTGATGTTTGTGGCAAGATCTCACTATGCTCATGAGAGAGTCGCCGCATAAGCCAACTCCCCTTTAGTTGTGTCTATCCCTAGAGATTGTTTCTTGTTGTTTGTCCCCCTTTTTGGGGAGCCCTGCCCCTCCTTATATAAGTTGAAGGGGCGGGTTACATGACTAGTCCTAGTAGGATTAGGATTACTCTATTACAGGTGGAGTCCTAGTCTTGCTTCCTTTGCAGAAGAATATTCCTTATGTCTTCCTCTTAAGCCGGCCCACCATCACATGAACCGGCCTTCGGGGCCTTGGGCCTTGTCATCTATCTGACCCACCATTGGGGTCATCAGTAAATCACCAAATACTCGACGGGTCTCTATGAGCCGCCAAGTCCGGCCGGGTCATACTTCCAGCCGGGTCATACCGCGGGGTATATCCCTGACATTAGCCCCAAGTTTAATTTGGATTTATCCATGTTAAACTGATCCTGCAAATCAAGACCAACTTTGATAGATTATACGCCGGGTCGAAGGTTCTTCTGAGCCGACATTTGATCATCATTATGTCCTAGTAATTTCCTTGTTGATATGTACATGTCCATGATCTGATAACAAATCTTCTTTAGCAGATATGTTTCAACTTTATCAATGCAAAAAATCTAGATACTTCTTTTGAAAAGTCCGGCTCAATAGGCCAGCTTCAGAGTCAATTTGCTGACATTGATCTCTTGTAGAGAAATATTGTGAAGAATAATCCACTTAAGTCGGCTTCCAAAGCGCCAGCTTAAGAAATATTTGTGTTGAAATACTCATCTTATATTCAGCTGGTTTGAAGATGTAGAACTTGTCGGTTTAATATTACCAAAATTGCCTGTTTATAAATATTCATGGCACCGAGTCATAATTGTTGCCGATGTCGGGTCATAATTATTGATGACGCTGGGCTATGATTGTTGCAGACACCGGGTCTTGATGATTGGGGACGCCAGGTCAATTTGATTTGCTCAAAACTGAGAATTCAAAAGTATTTCTCCTTATATCCGTGTTACCTGTAGCCCCCAAGTGCCGGATTGTCATGCTTGCATCAACCTGGGACTTGTAATTGTCCTATGCTCACAAAAACTTCAACCAGTGTAGCCTCCAAGGGCCGGGTCATTATGCAATAATGAATAGGGACATTGTAGAAGTAGACTTGAGCAGCAACATGTAGCCCCCAAGGGCCGGCTCGGTAAGATAATATTGAGTTGGGACTTTATATACATTTCCATGAAAAGAATACCATATGTTGTAATCCTCTCCATGGGGCTCGAACCAACGTCCATAAGGTTAAGAGCTTTGTACTCTTCCAACTAAGTAGTGGACCTTTCAATATAATGGACTTAAACTTGTGTACCTTGAATTGTTGACAGGAGCAATTGGTAGCCCCCAAGGGCCGGCTCATTACAATGTGATGAGTCGGGTCATCAATAAGGCCAGTAAAAATGACTTTGCATGAGCCCCCAAGTGCCATGGTGCATGCTGGCAGTGACATGGGACTTGCATATTTGATGTATTCTCAACTTGAATGATGTAGCCCCCAAGTGTCGGGCCGTAAGCCTGCAGCGACTCGGGACTATTCCTCCCGTTGTAGAATAAATTATATCCATTGATAAAATAATATCCATTGCGCTGAAGCGACTTTGAAAACCTCAATCATAATATTGGTTATTGATAACCATAATAAAAACAAGCCATGTTGGCTATTAAAGATTTGAATAATATAAGCCGGTTTGAAAAACCGGTTCCTGTGATATTGAATCGTACTTCCGGTTTAGGATACCTGTGCAGTAAGGGTGATAACCCAATCTTTAGAAGCCAAAAACTTCCAAATGTTTATGATTGTCATATGTGGCGACTTATCATCCAAAGTCAAGCCGGGTTAATCAAAACCACATATATGCTTCAGATATGAACAAAATGTCTCACGACAAACCCAAAAGACTGTTTTCAAAAAACTTAAGCATAATAGAAAGAAGAATTTGAGGCTTCTGATTCGAATACGATCAGTAAACCAGAACAAAGGGGTTAAGCTAGGATTCGAATACGATCATGTAGCCCCCAGTGGCTTTGGCGTTGCGCCGATCAAGAGGGTACCGACAACTATGTTCTCTTTGGTTCGAATACGACCTATGTTTGAACAGGAAGCCCCCAAATGACTTTGAGAGATTTTTAATGACTCTGATTCGAATACAATCCAAGTCGGACCCAAAAGGGGTTAAGCTATGATTCGAATACGATCAAGAAGCCCCCTAGTGTGTTTGGCATCGCACCGATCAAGAGGGTACCAACAGCTATGTTCTCTTTGGTTCGAATACGACCTATGTTTGAACAGGAAGCCCCCAAATGACCTTGAGAGTTTTTTAACGACTCTGATTTGAATACGATCAAAGTCAGCCCCAGAAGGGTTTAAGCTAGATTCAAATACAATCAGCCCCCTATTGTCTTTTGTAGAAGGGTGCCTATGTTTGAGTTGTGTCTTGCAACAGACTCTCTTTGGTCCCCTTAATTTTTCCTGAGAACTCGAGCTTTGCGAGAGATAAAATTCTTCTTGAACCGAAAATTCTTAAACCGAATATTGAGAGCTTCAAAGCTTTGTGAGAGACAAATTTACCTTGAGCCGGATTTTGAACCGGATTTGAGAGCTTCAAAGCTTTGTGGTAGATAAATTTTCCTTGAACCGGATTGTAAAACGGAAGCATCATTGTGAGCCGGAATATTCTTGACGCCCTTCTAAATTTTCATCAATATAGTAGTAGCCTCCGGGACCGGGTTATCTTTCCCTCCATCATCATGGGGTTCTTGAACTTGCTAAAACTAGCAAGAGTTGCTGAGTCATGTCATCGTAGCCCCCGAGTCTCAAGGTGACTTAAGGAGTTGTCTTGAGATTCTTCATATTTGACCATGACCTAAATTGGTATGAGCTCAGTAATATAATAGTCCCTTGTGCAGTAGATTACTTGCCCTGCATTAGAGAACTTGCAAGCTAGAATAATTGCTCTTTTTAAAGAAAACAGTATGTAATATAAAATATATTAGATATATTTCACTTGATATGTCACTCCAGTAGTTATCCACCACAAAGTTGATGATCATCATGGCGAAGCAATCAGCCGCAGGTGCGGATGGATATAAACCGAACAGCGGGGCGGTGACTTGCACTTGTATCCGTCGAGCATCATGGCATGGACAAGCACTAGTGCAAAAGTGATATTGACACGGCCCCCTTATGCGACACCTTTTTCTAATGAATGATGGTCTGCCTAAACAATATAGCAAGAAAAGTACTTATTCTTTAAAAGAAAAAGTTAGTATGCACTATTTAAAGTAGTCTGGACCGATGCCACATGATTTGTTCGGACGACGAATAATTCGTTTAACGCGATAGAGGCGGCTCAGGCAGACCCGCGACTCAATATAGCCCCGGCGGTTCAGGCAGACCGGCAACTCAATGCGGTAGGGCGGCTTAGGCTCAACGCGGTGTGTCTGCGGCCGGTTCCATTGAGCGGCACAGCACAAACAAATGTCAGTGTTGTCATGTGCTCCATATCCATGCTATAACACCATTTTTGAAGTGAATAATTGCCCTGATGGACTAGCACTATTGCAGCATGATCTTGCCGTGGTCAGTCAAACCATTTTCTTTGGTCTTCATTTGCTTTTGGTAGCATATGATTGATAGCTCCTCATGGGTGTAGTTAATACTACAAACCTTTGATCCGTATGGTGAAAATTTATATCAGTTTAACACAAAAAATAGTACTGGCGGCATCCCATCAATTCCACATTTGCACTGTTTTTGTGACATAATTACTTTCAACTTCTCCAGCGTATTCCATGGATACGGCCAGCAGCAGGTCAACAACGCAACCAATTGAGGTTGTACAGTAGCATGAGAAAATCAATATAGCACGACAGCACGAGCCTGGCATGGCGCGGAGGTGTTGGGAGGCTCACAACAATGGAGTAAGTGTAAAATGGAGGACACCGTAAAGACGGGGCTGCTTGGCCCGCCAGTAAGGCCGCGGGGGCGGCTCTAGAATATCGGCACAAGCGACTGCGAGACTGGGGCGATCCAACATGCGGTGAGGTCGCGGGCTAGCTTGAAGTGGAGTCAAGCAAGGGCACCCTGTGGTGGAGCATACACGGAGGCGACGGCGAGGTTGAGCCAGCAGAGATGCGTCGCGGCAGCTGCCGAGGGCTGCTCGACAAGGGCTCGAAGGCGACACAAGCCACATCAGCTCAGGGACGAGGCGGCAGGCCCGCAAGGCGGGCCGGAGAAACACGGCTGTGGTCTTGTCAACACGACCATGTAGAGGCCGCAACACGCACCGGCAGCTGCGTCGCAAGATGCCAATGGTGTGCAATGAACATAGAGGAGTGTGCTGGTTTGATCTTTTGTCCTTTGTACCTGCCACTTCTTTTCCTCCTCTTTTTTATATATTCATAGATACTGTAACACCCTCGATGCGATTATATCTCCCACGTGTCGAAGCACGACTTAGAGGCATAATCGCATTGAAGGCATATGTCGCAAGTTAGGCAATCTTCACAACATCCCATGTAATATATATAATAAAAGGGGAGATAACATAGTTGGCTTACACTCGCCACGTCAATCAAGTACATAAATAACATTACATCATTCAAACACTCATGGCCCGACTACGGCGCCAAAATAAAAGATAACCCAACAAGCGACACGGTCCCGATCACCCCAAACTGGGCACCACTACTGATCATCAGGAAAGGAAACATAGTATCGTTGAGAGTCCTCGTCGAACTCCCACTTGAGCTCGAGCGCGTCACTTGGAGCGGAATCATCAGGCCCTGCATCTGGTGTAATAGTAATCTGTGAGCCACAGGGACTCAGCAATCTCGCACCCTCGCGATCAAGACTATTTAAGCTTATAGGTACGGCTAGGTAATTATGTGGAGCTGCAGCAAGCGACTAGCAAATATGGTGGCTAGCCTGTTCGCAAAAGAGAGCGAGAAGAGGAGGAAAAGCGCGAGCAAGAAACTAGAGAGCAACCTGCGCAAGCATTACTCCAACACCGTGTCCACTTCCCGGACTCCGCCGAGAAGAGGCCATCACGGTAACACACTCAGTTGATTCATTTTAATTAAGTTAAGGTTCAAGTTATCTACAACCGGACATTAACAAATTCCCATCTGCCCATAACCGCAGGCACGACTTTCAAAAGTTCAAATCCCTACAGGGGAGTCCCAACTTAGCCCATGGCAAGCTCTCACAGTCAACAAAGGAATAGACCTCCTCCCAAGACGTTCTGATCAGACTCGGTACCTCGGTTCTTCACGACACTTCGACAGGTTAAAACAAGACCAGCAACACCGCCCGAATGTGCCGACAAATCCCGATAGGAGCTGCACATATCTCGTTCTCAGGGTACAATCGGATAAGCAATCCGTACAACTAAAACCAGCCCTCGAGTTTCCCCGAGGTGGCGCTGCAAGGGGCTCTAGGTTGGACCAACACTCAGAGGAGCACCGGCCCGGGGGGGGGGGTTTAAAAGATGACCCTCGGGTTTCGGAAACCCAAGGGAAAAAGACGCTAGGTGGAAAATGGTAAAACCAAGGTTGGGCATTCCTGGAAAAGCTTTAATCAAGTCAAGCTATCAAGGGGTTCCCATTATAACCCAACCGCGTAAGGAACGCAAAATCCGGGAACATAACACCGATATGACGGAAACTAAGGCGGCAAGAGTGGAACAAAAGACTAGGCGAGAGGCCGAGCCTTCCACCCTTTACCAAGTATATAGACGCGTTAAGATAACAAGATAATATAATGATATCCCAACAAGTAAATAAATGTTCCAACAAGGAGCGGCCTCCAATCTTCACCTGCAACTAGCAATGCTATAAGAGGGGCTGAGCAAAGTGGTAACATAGCCAATCAACGGTTCGCTAGGACATGTTGGGTTAGAGGTTTGACATGGCAATTTGGGATGCTTGAAAGAAAGTGGTAGGCATCGTAGCATTGGCATAGCAAAAGAGCGAGCAATCTAGCATAGCAAAGATAGTAGTGATTTCGAGGGTATGATCATCTTGCCTACAAAGTTGTCAGAGTTGACTGGATCCTCGAAAGCAAACTCAACAGGCTCCTCGTTAGCGAACTCGTCTCCCGGCTCTACCCAAACAAGACAAACAAGAAAACGGAACACAATCAACCACGTGCAAGGGTCATACAATATGATGCAAAGATGGTATGCTATGCGGGATGCAATGCGGGATGCATATGCAAGATTTGAAAAGGAATGCATGAACCTGGCCTCACCTTGGGAATCCAAGTTTTCCACTGGAAAGATGAGATGAAATCGCATGAAAACGATATAAAGAACGCCGGAATCGGAGTTACGGTTTGGAAATGGCAAGCGATTCAAATATGACACCGGTCTGCGATTTACAGCAAGTAGCCATCTAAATGCACAGAGATGAACAAGCTACAACACCCAAACATGACAACAAAATACATGGCAGGGATGCATTCATGATGCTTAACAAAAGTCTAGCACTGAGCTACGGCCAATTCATCCTTTAACAGGTTCAAACAAGCAAGGCAAAAATGCATATGGCAAACAGATTTTAGACTTCGTGAAATTAACACTTGTCTGGAATTTCAGATCAGGTAGCACTCCTCGGAGCAACAAAAGTACATGCTATAGGACCTGAACATGGCAAAGTAAAGCATGGCATGGAGCTACTCAAAGAGCTTAACAAAATTCCCTTAGTGACCTTGAGCCAAAAGGGATCAGAAAATACAATTGCAAGCATGTGAACATGGCAAAAACATAATCAGATCACAGACTTAATGAAAAACTGGAGCATGCTGAAAACAGATATCAATTAGGCATGTTTATGAGCTCAATGCACTCACTACAGAGCAAGTCATGGCACTAAGCATACACCCATCAAGAATACACAAAATACAAGCTATACATGTCAAGAACAATAGCATAGCATGCACGGATCAACTACAACATCATCGGCAAAATCGCTAACAAGTAGACAATCTGCCCAGATTCACGAAGTAGCAAAAGTAGAGCTCGATTGACTCAAGCTAAGGTGCTCCATAGTTGAAAACAAAGACATGGATGGATAGAGCACTACAAGATTAACAAAACATCCTTACTGATCATCCTCAAAAGAGGCACGGATCACTAGATGATGAGACGGTTTTGGTGGGTTTTGGACCAACTTGGCGGGGTGTTGGGCTGCAACACACATGAGGCCTTTTCTGTCCCTCGGTTAACCGTTGGAGTATCAAACGAAGTCCAAATGGTACGAAACTTGACAGGCGGTCTACCGGTAGTAAACCAAGGCCGCTTGGCAAGTCTCGGTCCAATCCGGAAATGTTTAATCCCCACACACGAAAGAAAGGTCGAAATGGCCACCGGAGGAGAACGAAGCGCTGGAATGCAAAACAGACAACGGGGAAAATGCTCGAATGCATGAGATGAACACGTATGCAAATGCAATGCACATGATGACATGATATGAGATGCATGACAACGACAACAACACACGGAGACAAAAACCCGAACCCGAGAAAATAAAATAACTTAACGCCGGAAACGGCAAGAGTTGGAGTACAAATTGGGAAAGTTACATCCGGGGTGTTACAGATACGTACTCCTTGTATGACTTCATAGGTGCTGTTTGGACTTCGATGAGTAGCACGCCTCACATGATGAACCATAGCCACTCGGATTTGATTTCCACATAGCACACTAGCAATTAACTCCTTGCCTTTTCTTTAGATCCATATTTGAGTTAAAGTAATATTCATCTTGATTGAGCTATTATACCCGTCCGAGTCTACCTTGGTCTGAAACAATTACCAACTCTTTTTCTTCAGTAGTATTTTCCTTGCCACGTCTGGAAGTCCATCCAAAATTGTGGCAATTTTCGGTCACAGAAGACCCTGATCGATTTTTCCGCTCGAGAATCGTAGGATCAATGCCCTTTTTTATTGTCTCCGTGTACAGGCTGATGTTTGACCTCCCCACCATGAGTCGATTTTGTCATGGAGCGGTAGTTGTTGGCCCTCAAACACACGAAGTTGATTTGGCTATATTTTTCTGATTGAATGTAGTGTTGCCCGGCTTTCCTCAGGCTTGTAGAACATGGCGATGCCTAAATGTAACAGTTGATGTAGATCCTTCAAAACCGATTCTTCTTCCTCTAGAAAACCGCAAACTTCTCAATCCCTCGGAGATATCCCTTCAAGAACTCAACACCACTGTGCGCAGGCCCCATGGTGGGCGCCAACTGTCGTGGAATTGTCACGTCAGATGTCCTAGTGTGAGGACTTAGTCGTGAGGCCAACACATCTTTGTAGTATCTTAAGAGGGGTTGAGCGGAATCGATAGATGCAACAGAAGACAAGGATTTAGATAGCTTCGGGCCCCGGGAAACATCATCCGGTAATAGCCCTACATGATGTTTGTGGCTAGATTTCATTATGCTCATGAGAGAGTCGCCGCATATGCCGGCTCCCCTTTAGTTGTGTCTAGCCCTACAGATTGTTTCTAGTTGCTTGTCCCCCTTTTTGGGGAGCCCTGCACCTCCTTACATCATGATGAGTCCTTAGGTGAATTTTCTTTGTTTCAGAATTTTCATGGTCTTCAAAATCCATCCTCTCCAAGACATAGCGTCTTGCATGGCATGGGATAAGCTATACTCAAATTGTAACAGATGAAAATTACACGTTGAAATATTTGAAGTCATCCTTAATTATGAAAATAACACTTGTCGTCGTTGTGTACCGTTTCAACTTCGAAGGTCTCCTCGAGCTTAATGCTGACGCGCCGATCATCGTCCAGGTGAGGCCTGTCGCACAGACCTCAATCGTCGTGGCCCCAGCCGCACTCCCCCGGGAGACTTTCGTCGTCCGATGATGACATTTCCTACGTTCCTATTTCAAAACTACATCATCTCTTGCGTTGGGTCCAATAAGATAATCCACAGTGTGGTGAAAACACGCCCTTCGAACTGGTTTGAGCTATTGGTGAATGGAGATGGTCTAAGATTTTCAGTAGTAAGAAGTGAAGTGGTAATTTTGAGAGAAAATGGTTAGGATGTGTGGTTCCTCTTTCCTGTTTAGCTTTACAATAGAATATTGTTAGTCATGCACACTTGTGCATTTTCAGCCAGGCCCAATAGAATATGTGGTATGGGCTTTTTTAGTAGGTCATCCTACAAGATTAGGGTTTATCGATGACGAGCAACTGACATTAGTAATAACTACGAGTTGATATCACACTTCTTTATGTAGAACACAAGAGGCAATTGATCCTACTTAATTAAGTACTAAGATACCCCGGCCCATGCATTAGTCGCAAGTACCCCATATCTCCTATTTTCAGCAAAGTCATCCTAAAATTCACAGAAAATTTGAGCATGACCTTTGCTGAAAATAGGACATTATGGAGTACCCGAATTTTCCAGAACGGAAGTTAATCGACATTCTGGCAAACTCAAGGGCCTCTCGGGGTACCTGCAAAATCATCACAACACGATGGTGGGAGACAAAACCCAGAAAACTAGCACCACAATGTGCCTCTACTTTCATATGGATGAAAAGGCCATAGACCATATGGTCCTCTGCCTTCATATGGACAAACATCTTGTAATACATTGTTAACAGGGCATGGATTTTACTCCTACAGTATCAACATGAGAGATATTTAGCGCGTGCACTCGTGAGTATGTCTATGACTTGTGACAATGTGGCAAAGTTGTACAAAAGAACTCAACCCTTTTTAGTTGGTACATAATATGTTCCTACATGATGACCATCTGTCTAAAAACATAAAAAAATCATCTCTTTGTTAATGAAAAGCAAAGAACCTTCCAATGAATGTAATTTCATTAATGAGGTTTCACTTGACCAACATGCTCAGTCCTATCTTTGCTCCACAATTTGAAATATATTGCTCATTGGACTTATCTTGAAGAGCTAGCCATGATAAATTCAAATATCAATATGAATTTAAATTTTCACACTATACCAAGTTTATAGAAGCCATAATAGGATTGGTGTGTGTTGATGCACAATTGTGATTACTAGCATTTAAAATCATGGATGCATCCATGTTTTCCTACAAAAAGATGAGCTTGTATTTATTTTTTCCGAACTTGAAAAGAAAAGATGGGGAAGGGGAAGAGGAGAGGGGACGGGCACTTGCGCAGGGGCCGGGTAGTGACGGACGATGGCGAGGTTGCACGGGCGACGGACGGTGGAGGCGAAGCCGCTCGGCAAAACAGAAGGTCGTGGCGACGGCGAGATGGGGTTGGTCGGAGGAAGAAGACGTGCTCCACCGGGCCTCCTCCTCCTGGTGGAAGCAGGCCTCCTCCTCCTACTGCTCCGGGAGTCGTCGGTTGCGGGGAGGCGGCGGCGGCGCAGGGGCGGCTGCGGCGCGGGGGTGGCGGTCGTCGGGTGCGGGGGAGGCGAC